>NW_018235130.1:75449-77514 GCF_001263595.1 Phalaenopsis equestris
AAGTTTTGCTTTACAATACAAGGCTGAAGTTATTCCCTGGGAAATTGAAGTCTCGTTGGTTAGGACCCTTTACTGTGACTCCAGTTTATACTTACGGGGTTGTTGAAATTAAAGATCAAAAGATTAGGAATAGATTTAATGTAAATGGAAACAGATTAAAGCCATATTTTGAGCGTAAAAGACCAAATTTTAAAGAGGTTTTAATGTTCAGTCAACCTGAATAATATCTGAATAGGTCGGGCTGACGACATTAAACCAAGCGCTTTGTGGGAGGCAACCCATAGTTATCTTTATTTTTATTTTTATTGTGATTATAGTGCTTTTATTTGAAATTATCGTAAGTTTTTAGAAGCATTAAACTCTACTACTTGTATTTACCCTTGAATCATCATAAAAATTGAATCCATAGAGAAAATGGAACGCATTCGAACCAGAGCGAAACTGTGAAATTTTTGCCTTGGGCATCGACGGTGGGCTAGACGCCGCTTACGGTGGGTTTTTCCCGAGCGGCCAGACAATTAATTCTCAAGGCTTGCCGACAGCGCCATTGACGCTGTCGACGGTGAGAACGGTGAGATGACGGTTTTCGGAGTTTGAAATGTCAATTTGTAGCAGTTTTAGGCGAGATTTACTCCCTATAAACTTCCAAATTCGATGCTTAAATTTGTATTACCCCAAAAACAAAGTGAAACTCCACCAAATTCATCCATATGGCTTCCAATTCCACTGAAAACCTTAGATTTTGAGCGTAGATTTTGAGTGTTCAACTGGAGAAAGTTCATTAGTTCTGAGGCGCAATGAATCTTCAACAAAGTGCTGATAAAGAGGAGATTAATCAAAGACAGAGGATTCGTGAATCGAGGATTGAACAATCCTTTGACAGTAATTGAAGAGATGATTGTGCGACGATGATGGGAAGTGTTGTGCTACACTACAACCGTCGTAATTATTCCTGTGGTGAAGGAGTTTTATGCTAATTTGCATGGAATCAACCAGGGAGTCGTCTATGTATGAGGTAGATGGATAAATTTTACTTCTGCATGGATTAATGAGTTATATATGATCGAGAATTTTCCTGTCTGCCATTATTCCAACTTTGTCCCAACAAGAAATCTGATTAATGAGATCTACCAATTTTTTGACGGGCGAGACTGAAGACTGGGAAATGAGAGAAAATGAGTATGTTAGTTTCTCTGCTACACTTTTAAACCCCATTTCTAAACACTGGCACTTCTTCATTTATACAAAACTATTACCGATAATGAGGATCGGTAAAGTTACTAAAGAAAGTGTTATTCTGAAATATTGTATTCAAATAGGACTGCCGATTGATATTGGATTGATAATTGTGAAGTAATGAGATCTACCAATTTTTTGACGGGCGAGACTGAAGACTGGGAAATGAGAGAAAATGAGTATGTTAGTTTCTCTGCTACACTTTTAAACCCCATTTCTAAACACTGGCACTTCTTCATTTATACAAAACTATTACCGATAATGAGGATCGGTAAAGTTACTAAAGAAAGTGTTATTCTGAAATATTGTATTCAAATAGGACTGCCGATTGATATTGGATTGATAATTGTGAAGTCTGTTTTGGGCATGATGGTTCATAGATCAACTTATGGGCTTGGACATCCTTCAACAATCTTCTTACTCTGCAGTCAGTTTCAAGTATCTTATGAGAATTAGGAAAATGTACTTCTACCTTGGAAGCCTTTGGACCCAACCCAAAAGTTTCCAACCAATGAAGATGAGAATGATATGAATATTATTACGGATCAATCGCCTTAGAATTCACTTCTTATTCAACCTTTAGTTCCAGACAAGACACTAGTGATCCTGCGTAGAATCAAGAAACTGAAGAAAGAAGTACAAAATGTTATGAATAAAATTAACAATATCTCTGATTTTTTTTATCATCTAGTCTGGAGGATGAAAGAGCATTTTGATCACTCAGGACATATTGAAGAAAGTATGATACGATTGATGAGAAAGATGGGATTGATAGAAGAGGACTCTACTGAAAAATTCCCATACCGACCCTTCTATAACCTCTTTGTTC
>NW_018235130.1:77839-78897 GCF_001263595.1 Phalaenopsis equestris
GGGGATTTGCCCCAAAATCAGAAGGGCCTGTCCACGGCGCCATTGACGCCGCCGATGACAGATTTTTCCCGAGACATAGGCTATTTAATTCAATAAAGCTCTCCGCCCGACCCCGTCGACGGCGAGATCTCAAAAAACACTTTTAACCGTAATTTTGATCAGTCAACCGCCACTATTCATCATCCCCTTCCTCTTAACAAACAAAAAGTTCAATCTAGGGCTTGAAGATCTTGGATTTGGGGCAATTTCAAAGTGTTTAGACACCAGATTTTATCATCTCTCGGTAAGAGTTTAACTCCAAACTAAAAAAAATTTGATTTTCACATTAAATTTCTTCCACATTGAGGAGATAAAAAGAAATTGAGAATGTGGAGAAAATATTTGGAAGAAATTCATGGAACTTAGTTTTGAACTCTTAGAGTCACTCTTGGAAGCCATTATTTGAGTATTTTAAGTGTAATTTGGAATTTTTTTATAATTTTGATTAGATTGATGTTGTAGTTTGAAGTTTGCATGTGTAGTTATAATAGACTTTGATTAGTACTTTGTAAAATTGTAATGTGATGGGATTTTTTTTTTGCATTGTGATGTATTTGTAATTGTTTTTATTTTGTATTGTGATGTGTTAGTGAAATATAGTGTTTGTATAATGTTTAGTTTTGTAACTATTTCAAAATTTCGTTACCCAGCAAAATCTCTTATGATTTATATGTATAGAAAGCCCCTAATATTGCAGACCAGTTCAGAATGATGAAAATGCCTAAAGTACTGAGGTATGATTTATATTTAGATTTTTTCTTTCCACCTGTATCATTCCATATTGAAAAATTTAAGTTTGTGAGAGGGAAGAAAAAGGTTAACTATTATATGTTCTCAATTTAAATATTTTCAAAAATTATTAATATGATTTTTTTTAGTGAATTTAATTCAGATAACTATATTTTGTATATATTTAAATATTATGGTAGATTTAAAGGAATATTTTTGTAAGAAAAATTAATTTTGTAGATTAAGATATTTAGTATAAGAGAATAAGACTATAGTTAACTATTTAAAGT
>NW_018235130.1:79178-80474 GCF_001263595.1 Phalaenopsis equestris
ATATAAGTGAAGAGAAGCTTGAGGAGATGCTTAATAAAAAATTGGCTTCAATTGGACCTACCTAAAGGGAAAACCTAAAAACATTCCTGAACTTATATTTATGGAATAATATCTTTTACTAGCAATGTTCTCATAAAGTTCCTATCATTTGAATATTTTAAGTGACTTGATATTACAACGTATAGTCATTCTTGAAATGAATAGAAAACTAGAATTGTTAAACTTGATGATTAGATAGTCTTGTACGTACAGAGTTAATTTAATTACTTGGATTTTTCTGAAAATCTCACTATGGTATTTACTTAAATTAAACTTATAGTATTTGTGAATTAAAACTTTACCACAATAGATCATAACTCTTATGTCGTTCTAAAATTACTTGAGGACAAGTAATAGTATGGGGGATTTTGACCAAAAAAAAATATCTTGAGAATTTCATACCTATTTTACACTAATTTTGATGATATTACACTTTAAATAAATTTACTTTTCATGTTTTGTTGCAGGTATATTGAATTATGGTCATTAGGTCAAAAAGATGCAAAAAGGATCGAATTTGGAGCAAAAAGGACCAAAATATGAAGATTTGATCTTGGACGTCAGCGGCATCCGCCGACGGCGGGCTCGATACCACTGACGGTGGATTTTTCCTAAGAGTCTAGAATTAAATATTATAGAAGGCCGCTAACAGCTCCATCGAGGTCTCCAACGGCAAGCACGTCTGTTCTCTCAACAGATGCATTGAATGTGGATGCTTTGTTAAGAGACGCTTGGGCAACTCTTGAAAACTCTTCTACAAATTTAAAAGAAACATTTGGAAGTCAAAAAATTGGGTGTCCGCTGGGGGGTCTGCTGAGTTTTGAACTTTTTGGGGTGCCCACTAGAGGGTATAGAGTGGTTAGTATAGTGAGGAATTCTTCGAGAGATTGTAAGAGTAGAAGGAAAGTGAGAGATTTCTTCCTTCTTGCCACTTCGAAGGAGAATTCTGTGAGCTGTAAAGAAAGGAAGAGATTCAGAGGAACTTCGAGGAGTTTTCTTGGGGAGGAATTAAAGATAAGTTGTATTTACTTATTGAAATTTGTATGACTTTGCTTTTATATATAAATTCCAAGCTTTGTCGTATCTTCTCCATGAGTTCTGAGTAGTTTTCTGTCTTTCTCCTTGTCTTGAGATTTTGTAAAATGGTGATTTGAATTGGTTGTGCCATGAGAATGTTAAAGAAGTTGTGATGATCTTTTCACTTCAATCTTAATTTACTTTCAATCTGGCCAATTGATTTGTTAAAATATGTTGAGT
>NW_018235130.1:80484-90583 GCF_001263595.1 Phalaenopsis equestris
GGGTGCTGAAGTGTAGATGTTAGCCCTCAGGCGAGGGGAACGTGGGAGCTCCGAAGTGAGAGCCGGTATCCTTTCAGCCTAGCCGCAATTCAGTAACCAAGCATAGGATTAGTCAATGTTCTTTATGCCTGGTCCAATAGGCAAAGAATAGGTATGCTCCTATTTGGCACAAGACAAATTGAACTAATTCACTTTACCTCAAGATGTAATCCACTGAAGTATCGTTGAGCTTTTGCTTTTCCATCATGAGATCTCTGATAGAGACATGATGTTACGCTCTAGCAAATTCTTTCACAAATAATTGTTCAATTCGTCGAATGTCTTAACTGATCCATTCAACAAATCAGCATACCGATAGAAATCAATCCCTGACAGACTGCTGATAAACTATTGGAAGAGTAAAGCTTCGTTACCTCTTGTGTTGCCACAACTGGCTCAAAAATGTGTTATGTGCTGTCTGGGATTCTCAGTCCCATCAAATATCTTAAAAATTGGGGACACAAAACCCTTAGGGAAGGGTACGACATTGAATTCTTCCAAGTAAGGTCTACCTTTTAAAACTAATGCATCACCCTTAGATTGGGTTAAGGCCTCTCCATCCTGCTCGACCATTTGTTTAAATTCCTTCTCTGGCATGGTGCCTGATGGAGAATCCTTCTTTTGTTGCTCATCTTTATTGGCTGAGACAACTTCTCTTCTTTCATCTGTAATGTGTATTATCTCTGGTTAATTGACCTCTAGAGATGCTAATTGTGGTACATGTGATTATCCTTGAACTGTGCCCATGGCTGTCATAGCTCTAGCCATCTCTTCTATCCTTTTCTCCAGTTGACTGACTTGTTCATCCATTATGAGGATAGCCCTGCGCAGCTCAGCTACGGCATTCTCTTCAACGAGAGATTGAGCCTCATGCACAGATGTAGTGGCTTTGGTTTTGATGACATGGACAACCATGAATTTTCTTCAAGGTAGTCATTATAGTCAAAATATTCATCATTGTTATCGATGAAAACTATGTGTTCCCGAGAGAACTCAAAAATCTTGGCCTTGAGCTTTTCAACTTTTTCTTCGATCATTGATTTTTGGATTGACTTAAGATCTGGAGGACCCTGTTGGACCTCCTCCTCTTGTTCTTCCATTTCACTAGCAATCTCTGCCACAATGTCAGCTTGGCTTGATTCCATGATCTTGCCCTGCGGGCTTACTGGACTGTATTGGTACAGTTACCGCAACCTTGGGCATCCATACATTTTTCTTTAACGATGATGCCTCAGGAAGGTGTATCCTAGCAGCAACATCGATATGTCAAGGAAGAGTATGCTTACCATGGTGCAGACCAACTACAGTATCGGGTAATCTCTTTGAATTTTCATTTGGAATTTTAGGAACATCCTTGTAGTGGATGATTTATAGGATTCTTGGACCCACTCTTGACTTAATCGGTTGAAGGCCTACGGTCCTGGCAATGGCAGACTCGATGGTGACTATGGTGATATCAACTCTGCCCACCAAGCAAAACTAGACAGGAATATGAGTATGCAAGGCCTTAGTTAACTTTTTAGATTGCTTGGTGGATCTGACATCCTTTAAAATTTCTTTCTTCATGCAAAGGAATATTGCATGTCCTACTCGTTTAAGTAGTTCACTCACTGAACAACCTTCTTTAGCGGCTACCTCTGAAAAATTGAACTAACTCGGGTGATATGAGTAAACTTCTTTCTCTCCACACCCTGTCCATGAACTGATGGTAATGCAGCGGCAATCTTCTGGATACTTTCATACCTGTTGGTATTCATCAAAGGAAGGAACCTATTTCCTCACAGAAGTGGATATGTTTCCTGTAATTCTAACTCTTCTTGGTGAGGCTCTTCATCAATAGGTACTTCCTTAGATGCCTGAGCTTTAGTGGTCCTCAAAACTCTCCTGCTATGGTTTCTCTTTTGGGTTCGAGTTAGTGGTGTATTCCTTAAACCAGACCCGATTTTAAATACTATTGGCAGGACAGCTAATCCCTCAGTCGGTTCTTCAATGATCATTACTTCTTTCCCATTGGCAGTAGCGGGGACAGCAGGCTTGATAGGTGTCACAGCGGCAGTAGTCTTGGCTTTCCTGTAGGAAGGGAAGTCCTGAAGACAGTTCAGGTTGAACTCAACAGACTGCTCCTAAACTTTCAGAGCAGTCACTTTAATCACGACGAACGGAGCCTTCCCGAGGATAACCTCGAGGTCTTCAAATCTGGCTCTGAACTTAATGGTGGGAGCAACGTTGCGGGCTTCATGGCTTATTGGCAAGTTATAAGAAAAGGTCAGAGTTGGGTAGGCCATTGCAGCAGCTTTAAAATAGAAAGTTTTAGGGTTATCTATATGGCCCGGTATATGGCCAAAATCTTGTATTCTTTAGTGCAAGCACTGAAAATTTATAGAGGTTGATCTGTAGACCGGGTATGTCTTAGTTTGTGAGAATTTAAAATTTTAAGTAAAAAGGTAATTTGAAAGTAGAAAATTTTATTTAATATAAGAAAATTTTAAAGCGCGCACAACACAACACAATTTGATTTAATTTGTTAAATAGCAAATCAGATTTGGAAGGGAGATGTGAAGTGTTTAGGACCCAATGCGGGACCCATTTAACAACTCACAATGCCCAGGTAGAACTAGTCCATCAACACACCTATTGGGGTCCGACCCCACATGAAGATTTAAAGAGTCCTTAATGGCTTCATGAACCCCTCTGTTCAAAGGTGTTTGAACAGGCAATCTTTAAGTTTAAAGTGTTGGTCGTACTTTCCCAAGACATAAATGGGTAAAGCACGTCAACGAAAGAAGGGTAATTTGGTCAAAGAGAGACATGGACACATTACTGATATAAGAAGATAATACTTTCCCAATTTAAATGGAAAGAGAAACTTTTCCCCAGTGGAGTCGCCAGAAGCTGTCAGCACAATTTTTAGTTTGGGGAGTTATCCGTAAGAAGCTGTCGGTCACCGGAATCGAAATCCCATCACCCTTTTTTGAAGAAAATTTTAAGTTTAGAAAAATATAAAATCAAACTAACCCCATATTTTTCATACTTTAAATGAAAGAGCGTTTTACCTCAAACCCTATATCTATCCCGAAGGATAAACACAAAACTTGAGGATGAAGCTTGATCAAATAAACTAAGAAATGTATGACATCCATTTGGTTTGTGAAACCGTTTTATTTGCCAATAATTTCTCCTATTTATTATTAAAATATAAATAGGGTTTATATTAAGCTGGGTTCGGAGAAGTTTCATATAAAGGCAAGCCCCTATAGTTAATTACATCTTAAATGACCAAAGCCACCTAAGAAAACTTTCGATAAAAATCAAGAAATATTATCTTCAAGGATTTCAAAAAGATAGGACTGTTCAATGATATCGGACAAATAGGCGTGAAATGAAAATGCTTCAAATTTGGAACATTTATTGTAGAGTACAAAGGAGGAAGAACTAGGCGATGTCATAGATCTGAGGGAAAAACTCAGTGACTTCCCAAGCTATCCTATTGTTTGGCTTTAGTCTAAAGGAGAAATTATTTAAGTGTTTCATCCTGCCAATTTATTTAATTAGGGCTTACATTTGTATGGAATGGCCACACAAATAACCTGAAAGATATGAGGATTTAGGTCATGATGGGCGACAACCTTAGAATCATAAGGCGAGTTAGGGCTTAGATTGTACAACAGAGTTGCACAAAGGCCTAAAGATGAGTTGAGAATTTATGTTGCATAAGCAGACAACCTTGAAGTCCTATGGCTTTGTTGTTTAATTCTATGGAAGGAAATTGGTTTAGCTGGGGAAGTTAGGTTTTGCTGCTGAAGATGACCATGTTGCCCACCATGCTAGCTCTAAGCTCCTTATTATGACGAGTTTGAGTTTTCTAGGGTTTCAACTTATGAAATCAAGTGGCCCTATGGTTGAAGTTCCTTAAAATTTATGGCGTATGTTAAAGTTGATTAGAGCGACACCGGTTAGGATCCTACGGTTCCCTCGTTTTGGTACCACTATTTTCTATTGGATTCACTTCGTCCAAATGAATTTACTAAACTCAACTTAATAAGTTCCGTAATTTCATTTAGACCGTGGGAAGCCTCGTTAGCAACCGTAGGTTACCTCTTTCGAGGGGTTCAATCGCGGCGCTGTAAACTGTAAAAGCGTACCTGGCGAGTCTTCTCGTTCCACCACCTGAAAACTAAACATGCATGTCAGGGCATTTGATTTTGGCCTAAATCCAAAATTCCCAAATTTAGCCCCAATTTGACTAAGTCCCTAACTTTCACCCAATTGATTGCCTTAACCTCAAAATTGGAATCCAATTAATGTTAAAAACTCTTCATGAGGTCCCTATTGGCCATTTACAACAATAGGTCCATGCTTCCCTCTCACCACCTGGTGAAAAGTCTCGAGCTCATTTAAACTTATTATGTTACTTAATGAATCTACCCTATAAAAATACTCCTAATGCCCAGTGAACATTGATGTTTTGATTATCCCTATGAGCAGGGTAATTATCATTTGTGATTTCATTTATAAATTATGTGGGTGAATACCCTTAAAAGGGGCCAGTTAATGTTATTAAGGCACTCATCCAATTCTTTATTTTGTGCTTGTAGTGTTCCAAATGTGTTTAATTTTAGCTATGTCTACTTTTTCTACTCCTTAGTTAACCAAATTTGATTTAGCTTAGGTCACTACTAAGCCCTTAAAATTTCAGTAGAAGTCTTACTTATTTTTGAAAGAGATTAAAATTTTATGTGAAGATGATTCATTCTTAAAAAATTTTAAAATTATTTGAACCACAAATAGGGGTATTAAATTAGTGAGTTATCAACTTCCAAAGTCATACCCCTAAGTCTAAAATTATTTATATTAACGAACTTCCAAATTTTAATAATTTTAGGAAATTACAATTTTATTTTTTAATTAGGAAACGATTAGATTGATTTCTACTAATTAATCTCCTTTTGGTTTCAATCATCCAAATGAATTAGTTAAAATTAGAGGTTACCCTTTTCCCTCCTTGAATTAAGCCTAAACGTTAATTAAGGCTAAACTTCCAAAATTACATATTTGCCCCTAAGGCTCTATCACTTCATAACTTGTCAAATTTAATTCAAATGAGTTTGAAATTTTTATCTTACCTTAATCATGGGTCAATCAAGACATCAGAGGAGAAAATGTGATTTTTCAAAATTTTATTTTAATTTACTTAATTATTTTTATGCAAAAATAGGATTCTCCAAAGGAAATTCCATAACTCGATCAAGAAAAATGAAGACAAAGCCTAATCCCTTGAAATATTTACTGGAGGTAGACTTAGATCAGAGAACCATTTGGACCAAATTTCATGATTTATTGATTAATTATAAACTATTTTAAGAATTATTTTAATTTTTCAAGCATTTAATAATTATAAAATATTTTAAGAGTTAAAAATTAAGTTTTATATTTTTGAAAAATCTTCCTGAGGTTACATAACCTAGAGAAGCAAATTTTACATTTTTTTTTATTTTTCTTTGATTTATTAGAATTATTTTGGTGAAAATCTATTTTTTAGCCTTTAAAAATTATTTTAAGATTTAAAATTCAATATCTTCATTTAGAAAATTAGGAAGGTATTCCATATGTCCTTAAGTTTTAGAAAGTCCAAAAAAATATTCTAATAGTTCTCAAATGCTTAGAAAGCAATTTAGGATATTTTCATAAATTTTATTGTCTTTGCGATTTTTATCATTTTTTAATAATTTTAAATATTTAAAAATAGGCTAAAAATGAAGTTTTTATTTTAAACGCCATTTTTTTTAGAAAATTCTTCTTATCACAGAGAACTCGAAAAATCAGTTTTCATATTTTTTAGTTATATTTTGATTATTAAAGATCATTTTATTGTCATAAATGTCATTTAACTTACAAAATCAATTTGAGTTACCAAATGAGTTCAAAATGTTTTGAAATTTTTATTTGGGATTCTCTGAGTCTTAAATAATAGTGGAGATAAAAAATCAAGTCATTTTGATGCCTATTTTTCCCAAAATTAATTATTTAAATTAATTATATGTGTTTTAGGGTTTGTAAAGATTAGGTGCATTTTGAATGACTTGGCTAATGAAATATTTTTCAAATAGTTCTCTGGTCATAGTAGACCTACCAAAAATTTCTTGGATTTTTCTAAGCAACATGCTAATTATTATGATTAATTTATGAAAATAATAGACTCAATTAATAGACATATGCTTGAAAAATATGGATCTCTATCTCGAGATCTTCTCTGACTTAAAAACAAATTAGGGAATGTTCCCCATGTCCCCCATGATAGAGGCAAGACCATGCCAAAATATCAAGCCATGATGAAATGTCTACATGCATAGAGAATAAAAAGATTCAAAATAATATTTATTTAATTAAAAATAAAACATGCATCAAATAAACTTCAAACCATTTCCACATTGTTCTCCTCTGTTTACGGAGCACTAGGGTACTTTTATTTATTTTTATGATTTTTCTACACCAAGATATAGATTTTTGAAGTTATGGCTATTTATTTAAATAATAAAATACCCTATTTATCTATTTAAATGTGCGACGCTGAATAGATCCTAGGAGGCTCCGAAAACACGCGTGGTACGCTCTGGTTGGAAGTTGTCATCTATGTAGCCGCTGACTCAACCCGCGCTATATGAACCGAAGCGCTGTCCAACTTCATCTTGTCCATTAATGAGATAAACCTGCGATCAAACAGCTCCCTGTCATCATCCCCAAATAGGCTAACCTAATAATCGTTCACACTAAAACCTTAGGATCTCCCTCTAGACTTAACCAAATCTTATGGGGTTTGACCTATAGACTCGCCTAAGTGAGATAAACATATCCATATGATAATCATGCAATTAAATTAAGCCTAATCAAATTGAGAATCAAAATAGACTTGGTAGGAGGAGAAGTTCAATACCTTTGCTCTGAGAAGGAAAGCTTGAGTCAAAGGTGCTCAGCACATTCGTGGAGGTCCGAGGAGGCTACGGATTAAGCCTCTTGCTGTGGTGAAAGGTCTAGGTATGAATTTTACCAAGCTCAATTTCAGGTATTGGTTTAGAGCTATGCTAGGGTCTCTTTAAAAGGGGGATTTGATGGGGCATCTCCTTCTTTCACTGTGGTGAAGGTGTGGGTGAATTTAATTTGAGTTTGATGGACTGTAGAGGTGTGGTGAGCTCTGTCCTGATTTTTTGTAAAATCTTAAGCTCAAATTTGAGCTTCCACAATGGGAATCAATGGGGCAAAGTGGTTGGCTTGAGCTAAGGAGGTTTCAAAGATTCTCAGGGAGCAATTTGAAGGGGTCTCTCTAAGAAAATTTCAACTCTCCTTCCAATGTCGTGGAGGGGAGCTTTTTATAAAAATGGCTTAAGATGTCGTGGATGGGAGCTTTTTATAAAAATGGCTTAAGGGTGGTTGTCATGGCAAATTAGGAAGTAAAAAATGATGCTTAGGTGGAGGGCAGAGAGGCTCTAACATTTGATTTAGATGAGGTGGCCTCTAGGTTTGAAATGGGTTTGAGTGGTTTCCAGCCACTAGGCCGGCCGGCCAGGCCAGGGGAGGGGTCTAGGGGGGCGAGGTGTCTAGGTGGTCAAGTGAGCTAGGGGAATTTGTCAAAGAAATTAATTGAGTTGAGGTTTTGTTTTGGCAAAAATATCCAAGGCTTGAGTAAATATGAAATTAAAATCCCTTGATTTAGGGGACCTTTGGTCCATGTTTTAGCATAGGTGGTTTTATGGGGTTTAGCTTGGTCACTAGGGTCCAACTAATGGTTGTGGAGTCATTAATTCTATGGCTTTGGGGTGGTTTGGCTAATTTTAGTGCACGGTTCCAATATGGTTTAAATGACCAAAACTTGGATTTGAGCTAGGTTAGCCATGTCAATTGACCCAATTTATCAAATCATTTAATGTAGATGATTGTAATGAACATTTTTGGTGAAGGGTTGAAGTGATTTTGAGTTCAAATGGAGGGTCAATTTGAAGGATTTTGGAGATTTGGTCATTTTGGGCATGTTGGGCTAGAGTTGGGTCTAGATTGGGCTAGCGTTGGGCTAAATCCAAATTGATTTTTTAAAATTATCAATAAGAACATCATAAAGAGTTTTCAACGAATCATTTAATGTAGATGATTGTAATGAACATTTTTGGTGCAGGGTTGAAGTGATTTTGAGTTCAATTGGAGGGTCAATTTCTAGGATTTTGGAGATTTGGTCATTTTGGGCATGTTGGGCTAGACTTGGGTCTAGATTGGGCTAGCCTTAGACCAAGTCAAAATTGACTATTTCAAATTGTTAATAAGAACATCATAAAGAGTTTTCAACATAAATTTGGACAATTTTGGCGTTAAGCCAATCAATTTGGTGAAATTTTTAGGCTAGCCAATTTGGGGCAAAATTTGGGGCTTTTGGACTTAAGTCAAAATTAAATGAAATTTAGGCTTCAGCAAGGATAATTGATGGTCAATTTTGATGTAGGGGAATGTTATTAAGATTTTTCAACATAAATTATGGTAAATTGAGTGGGCTATGAGTTTAATTGGGTAAGAATAGGTCATGTGGCCAAAATTTGGGCTTTTGAGTTAGATCAAACTTAGGCTCAAAGAATGGGAAAATTGAGCTTGGATTTGGTTTAGATTGGTCATATGAAAGGTGAATTTGAGTTTATGATTGAAATTGGGGGAAATGGGGACCAGTTTGATTGACATCTGAAGTGGACGGATCCATTTGGTGGACATTTGAAGTGGATTTAGGGAAATTAGGCCTTTAAAGGCAATTTTAGGGGTTTTGGTCAAAGATGGTCAAATTGGCAGAAATTTTGAAATTTTTTGAATTTTTAGAATTTTTGGCTAAGGAGGGGTAGTTTAGTAATTTGGTAATTTTTGGTGATTTTGGGTAATTTGGCTATTTTCAAAAGGTTTGAAATGACTTTTGAACAAATTTAGGTATTTTGGGTAAATTTGGGAATTTTTGCCAAACTTAGGGTTTCAAGGGTATTTAGGTTATTTGGGGGAGTTCAGGGGCAAAAGGCCAAGTTGAGTATTTTTTTAGTAGAATTAGGTAGCTAACCACCATAAATGAGCTATGGACCAATGGAAAACCCGTTTAGGTCCTCTATGTACTTGTCTTAGCTAAACCCTAGCCTAGGGCCAGTGGGTTTTTGGGACCATCTACATGAGTCTCTCAAAGGATCAAGGGATGAAAGTCAAGAAATTTTAGTTTGTGCTTGTTAGTGGTTGTGAGTGAGGTGACTGCTGGTGAGTGCCTTAGCTCTAGACCAATACCCATGGCCAACCCTAAGACCCAACAGTCCTATAGAAACTCTTCTTGAGCTCCCCCATAGTGACCCAACCTACTAAGTGCCAGAGGTTAAAACCAATATGTAGAACTTCAAGTTGAGTAAAGAGGAGTTTAGAATTTCTAATGGTGAGGGTACCTTTTCTAGTTTTGTAGGAATAGTCAACAGGAAGTCCTATGGCTAGATCTTAGGCTACTAAAAAGGAAAAACTAGACCTCAACTAAAAGTGAGGTCAACATCTGTATTGCCCTTTATTGTATCTTCTGAATTAACTAAAATTCAAGAAAAAAAATTAATAGAGATGTTGACAAAATATAAGAAGGCTTTTGGATGGACTTTAGCAGATATTAAAAGAATTAGTCATTCAATTTGTATGCACAAAATTTTATTAGATGAACAATACAAACCTAAAGTTGATCCTCAGAGGAGATTAAACCCAATAATAAAAGAAGTTGTTAAAAAATAAATTTTAAAATGGTTAGATGTTGAAATTATATATCTTATTTTAGTTAGTACTTGGGTAAACCCAATTCACTGTCTTTCGAAGAAAGGAGGATTGACCGTTGAAAATAATGAAAAAAATGAATTAATTCAAATATGACCAGTTACTGGTTGGGGAATTTGTATTGACTATAGAAAATTAAATCTGGCCCCCAGGAAAGATCACTTTCTTTTACCCTTTCTTGACCAAATGTCAGATAGATTGGCTGGGAACAAATATTATTGCTTTTTTGATAGATATATCAGTTATCACC
>NW_018235130.1:90620-110644 GCF_001263595.1 Phalaenopsis equestris
TGGAGAAAACAACATTTATCTCTAGAGGATCTGGAGAAAACAACATTTACAAGCCCTTATGGAACATTTTCTTTTCGTAGAATGTTTTTGTGCAACATTTCAAAATGTGCAACATTTCAAAGATATATGATGTCGATTTTTAGCAATTTTATTGAACATGGAATGAAAGTGTTTATGGATGATTTTTCTGTATTAGGAACTTTGTTTGAATTATGTTTAAATAATTTAGAAAAATTTTTGGGAGTATGTGAAAGAATCAACCTAGTATTAAATTGGGAAAAATGTCAATTTATGGTTGCAGGAAGTGCTATACTTAGACATAAAATTTCTGAAAAAATGGCATGGAAGTAGATTCTGCAAAAAAATTAAGTTATTGAAAAATTACCACCTCCTACTAATGTTGGGGTAAGAAGCTTTCTAAGACATGCTAGTTTTTACAGGCGCTACAAGGCGCTACATTTGAAAATAACTAAGCCATTATGCCAATACCAAGCCATTATGCCAACTTTTAGAAAAGGACAAAATTTGATTTTAATGAGTAATTCATAAAAGCATTTGAATTATTGAAAGAAAAATTAATCACTTAACCTATAATAGTTCCACCTAATTGGGACTAACTGGAAAAACTATTCAAAATAATGTGTGATGCTAGTGATTATGTTATTGGAGTTATTTTATTGTTTTAGGAAAGAGGCACAACAAGGTTTTTAAAGTGATATATTATGCTAGTAAAACTTAAAATGATGCTCAAATAAAATGATGCTCAAATTAACTACACTACTAGTGAAAGAGAGTTATTAGCTGTTGTTTATGACTGTTGTTTATGACTTTAATAAATTTAATCCTTACTTAATCGGAGTCAAATGTATAGTGCAAACAGATCATTCTACTATTAAATAATTGATGCAAAAGAAGGATGCTAAACTAAGATTAATTAGATGGATACATCTATTGCAAGAGTTTGATTTTACCGTAGTTGATAAAAAGGGAAATGATAATCAAATAGTTGATCATTTGTCTAGACTAGAAAGTGAAATGTTAACTAATTTTGCAAATGAAATTTTTGAAAATTTCCATGATGAAAAATTATATAGTATTTATGAAATTAATGTACCGTGGCATGCGGATATAGTAAATTATTTTGTAAGTGATATTCTACCACGTGATATTAAAAATCCACAACTAAAGAAATTTATTTATGATTCAAAGTTCTATTTTACGGATGAACCATATTTATATAAACAAAATAAAGATCTAATTATTTGAAGGTGTGTGCCTTATGAAGAAACTCAACAGATAATTTAAAGACGTCATGATTCTAAATTTGAAGGACATTTTGGAACAAATAGAACTGCAAATAAAAATTTTGAAGCTGGATTTTATTGGCCTACCCTTTATAGAGATGTTAATGAATATATTAAAACATGTGATTGATGTCAGTGAGTTGGAAATATTTCTAAAAGAAATTAAATGCCCCTAAATTACACATTAGAAGTTGAAATTTTTTATATGGGGATTAGATTTTATGGGAACATTTATGCCTTCATTTAGAAATTTATAAAGATTACTTGTTGTTGATTATATGTCCAAATGGATTGAAGTTATTGTTGTACTAAATGTGATGCTTATAGTGTTTCTAAATTTTTAATTAAAAATATTTTACAAGATATGGAATGTCGAGAGTAATTATTACAGATGAAGAATCTCATTTTAAGAATAAGAGAATCAAAATATTAATTAAGAAATATGATATTATGCATAGATTCTCTACTGCGTGTCATCCTTAGATTAGCGGTCTAGTAGAGATATCAAATCGTGAAATTAAATAAATTTTAGAAAAAGCTGTAAATCACTATAAATTGGATTGGTCTGCTAGATCACATACTGCATTATAAGCATATAGAACTACTTATAAGACTCGTATAGGAATGTCCCCATATAGACTTAATTTGGAAAAAAACGTGTGATTTACCAGTAGAATTTGAGCATGTAAAAAAACGTGTGATTTACCAGTAGAATTTGAGCATAAAGCATTTGGAGCTATTAAAGAATTTAATTTCAATTTAAAGGATTCTAGTGAGAAAAGATTATTGCAACTCCATGAACTTGAGGAATTAGAAATGAAGCATATGATACTGCAAAAATTTATAAAGAGAAAATGAAAAAATGGCATGATCGAAATATTATTCAAAAGAACTTTGAACCTGGATAAGAAATTTTATTATATAAGACAAGATTGAGATTATCTCCAGGAAAACTAAAATCCAGATAGTTGTGATCATTTAGTGATTAAAGTCTATCATTATGAAACTGTTGTTATTAAATATCTTAACAATGAAAAAATATTTAAAGTTAATGGGCATCGATTGAAACATTATTATGAAGGGCACATACCACAATTTAAAGAAGTTTTAATGTTAAGTCAACCCAACTAAACAAATAGTGTGTCGGGCTGACGACGTTAAACCAAGCGCTTTGTGGGATAAATAAATATATATCTATGTATTACTATTTTGTTTGATAAGTGTTTTATATAATATGACATAATAAATCTACATTTTATATCATAAATTAAAACAAATATTGGTATTGGAGGAAAATTTGGTATCGAGTTGAACAAAAAAATGAAAAGACGCGATTTTGGCCTCTAGCATTGACGGCGCCCGCTAGACGGACCATGGCGCCGACAGCGCCATCGGGAGCACTGACGGTGTCCCGAGCATTTTCGTGCGGTTTTGATGTTTTGGCAGGCTTTGGTGGGATTTTGCTCCTTTATAACCATCGTGAGGTGTTTTTAAAGTCCTAAAAACTGCCTTGGACGACCAAAAACTTCCTATTTTTGAATTTCATGGCTTCCAATTCCAAAAATACTTCAAGGTATGGAGTTTTCAATAGAAAAAAGTTTATCAGTTTTGACGTGCAGAGATTATATGACAAAGTCATAACAAAGAAGAGGCTTATCAAGGAAACAGGCTTTGTCAATCATGTATTGATTAATCCAAGTTCTCTAATTGATAAAATCAATATACAAAAATGTTGGGAAGTTCTGTGCTACACTACTGCTGCAGTGGTTGTACCGGTGGTGAAGGAATTCTATGCCGACTTACAAGGAATTACCCAAGGATTTTTTTCGTAGGAGGTAAGGCTGTACCTTTTACTCTGGCATGATATAATGAGTTGTATATGATAGAAAATGTTCTCCTGTCATTACAAACAAATTTTATCCCAACAAGAAATTTGAGGCAAGATGTCTATAATTTTCCAAAGGATGAAAGTGATATTTGGGAAATGCAAGATGAAGGATATGTTAGTTTCTCTGCTTCATTGCTTAATCCAATATCAAAATAATGGCATTTCTTCATTTCTGCAAGATTACTCCCTACCATGAAGATTAGTAGAGTCACCAACAAAAGTGCTATTTTAAACTACTGCATTCAAATGGAAAAGCTCATTGATGAAGGATATATCATTTTTAAAAAAATTATGGGTATTATTATGAACTGGCCAATATATGTACTTGGGCATCCTTCTACGATTTTCCTACTTTGTAGCCAATCTCAAGTTTCATATGAAAGTTGGGAAAAAGTTTTATTACCTTGGGAGCCCATGATTCCTATTGATGATAATTATGTTGGGAATGGAATTGAAGCATTAGATACTATCTTGGATCATTCATCACATGCTTCAACTCCATTAATGCCACAAACTGTTGTAGATTCACTTGCATTGGAAAATAAAATGAAGAAAATTGAAAGAGAACTTCAGAGTATAATGAATGCAATAGAAAATCTTAAATACCTTATTGATCACCTAGAATAGAGGATGAAGGAGAATTTTGATCATATTGGAATAATTAAAGCAGGATTGGTTTGGAAGTTCAAGGACAAAGGATGGATTGAAGAAAATTTGAACGATCAATTCCCGTACCGACACTTCTACATTCTGTATGTTCTTTACCAGTCTATGAGAGATATTAGAGGAGGAGAAAGCACTGAAGAAGAGGAGAATAATTGAAGAATTTGGACTCTATATTAGTTTAAAATACTTATGTATTTAATGTTATTTTGTGGATTTGATTTAGTTTGCTTTGCTTTAGAATTCTGAATTTTGATTGCCTGTATAGTTTTGTGTCAGCGTTTCGTGTTGTGGCTTGATTTCGATGCAGAAATATAATTTAGTTTGCTTTATATATTTGAAAGTGTGATTAAAAAATTATATTTGTAAAGTGTATTTTCATTTATAAAAGTTAGTTTGGTGTTATTCTTGAAAATGTTTGTTTGTGAATTATTTTTAGATAAAAAATTATTTTCAAAAATACTAAAAAGACTTTGAAGTAAATTGAAAGAAAATTGAAAATTGCAAAAATTAGAAAAATGGAATTTTTAGCCTTCAGCTCCAACTGTGCTGGCTTGGGCGCTGACAATGCCCTTGACCCGAGAACACCTTAAACCCCTTAAAATTCGTGATTTGCACCGTAAAACTCCATTTTTACCCGTTTGAGTCACCTTCAACCTCCAATTTTTGCACCTAGGGCTTCATTTTGTTCGGATTTGAAGCTATTTTAAGGCAAAGGAAGTTTGGATTTCATCTTCTCTAGGTAAGAGTTACACTTAACCTAAATTTTTTTTTTTCACCAAGGATTTATCTCACATTGCCAAGATCGAAAAATTTTGGAATTTTTTGAGAGATTTTGCGAAAATTCTTTGATGAACAACTCTTAATTAGTAGATTTAAGTTTTAAACATTTTACATTATGAATTTTTGAATTTTGTGAATTTATTCAAATTTTTTATCAAATTTTTTTTAGATTTACCATGTCACCTAGAATGAGCAAACAAAAGAGAAAAGTGGACTGTGATGAACAAAAATTTGTTAGATTCAAAGCTAGTGCTCGTTTTCATAGTTGACTTGAAAATAAATAAGTCATTCCGGATCATGGATTTAAAAATCCAGGTGGAGAAGTCGAGTGATTAATCAATGCTCGGCAGTGGGAAAATTTTTTTATTTTACTGTCAATGTGATTATTGGTGTAGTGATGGAATTCTATGCCAATTTTAAAGAGACTTTTGAAGACTTTCTTTTAGTCGTGGAAAATGGTGAAGTTTACTCCAAGAAAGATTCATGAATTTTATCAGTTGGAAGATGTGTATAGTTGCCAGTATAAATCATTTTTTTCTACAAATGAGGTCTTGGATGAGGTTATGTCTTTTCTTACTGATGGAAGAGAAACCTGGAAAGTGAAAAATGGTGTTAAGGTAAAATTTCTCTTTTTATATTAAATGTAGTATCTAAGGCCTGAAACTACTTTATTTTTAGAAGAATGATACCGACAAATCATTATAGTGAGCCCATTCTGAACTTCTGTATCCAGCAGGTGATGAGAATAAATGTAGGCTCTATTATTTATATGAACACTAGATCTATTGCTTTGAGAGAGGCCTCTAGTGGTTTAGCACACCCTGCCTTGATCTTCACACTTCGTGAACAGGCAGGAGTTGATTTTAGACCTGAGGAAGAGAGGATTGAGCCTCTAAATCCTATTGGGCCTACCAATATAAAAACATATGAATCTCATGTTGGATGGAGGTTGATGCAGGTCTGAAAGTAAGACCAGAGATATTCCTTCTACTTCAAGGACCCCTACTATTAGTGACCCTACTATTTTTATGGGGAGTTCTCTAAGTCTTAAACAACAGTGGAGATTAAAAATCAAGTCATTTTGATGTCTGTATTTCCCAAAATTAGTTATCTTTGTGTTTTAGGGTTTGTAAAGATTAGGTGCATTTTAAATGACTTGGCTCATGAAATATTTTTCAAGTAGCTCTCTGGCCATAGTAGACCTATAAAAATTTTCTGGGATTTTTCTAAGCAAAATGCTAATTATTATGATTAATTTCTCCAAATAATAGACATAACCTTGAAAAATATGGATCTCTTTCTAGAGATCTTCTCTGACTTTGGAAAAATTAAGGAATTTTTCCCATAACAGAGGCAACAACATGCCAAAATATCAAGCCATGGTGAAATGTCTACATGCATAAAAGAATTAAAAGACTCAAAATAATATTTATTTAATTAAAAATAAAATATGCATCAAATAAACTTCAAACTATTTCCACATTATTCTCCTCTATTTACTGAGCACTAGGGTGTTTTTATTTTATTTTTATGATTTTTCTACACCAAGATATAAATTTTTGAAGTTAGGGCGAAGTTAGGGTTATTTATTTAAATAAGAAATTACCCTATTTATCTACCTAAAAGCGAGGTGCAAACTAGATCATAGGCGGCTCCAAAAATACGTGTGACGTGCTCTGGTTGGATTTCGTCATCCACGTAGTCGCTAACTTGGCCCGCATTTTATGAATCGAAGCGCTGTTTGACTTCATCTCGTCCGTTGATGAGATAAACGCACGATCGAACGGCTCCCCGTCATCGTCCCCAAATAGGCTAACCCGAGAACCATCCACACTAAAACCTTAAGATCTCTCTCTAGACTTAACCAAATCTCATGGGGTTTGATCCTATTGACTTTTCTAAGTGAGACAAACACATCCATATGGTAATCATGCAATTAAATTAAGCCTAATCAAATGGAGAATCAAAATAGGCTCAAGAGGAGGAGAAGTTCAATACCTTCGCTCTGAGAAGTGAAGCTTCAATCACAGGTGCTCAGTACATTTGTGGAGGTCCAAGGAGGCTAGGGATTAAGCCTCTTGATGTGGTGATAGGTCTAGGTATGAATTCGATCAAGCTCGATTTCAGGTATTGGTCTAGACCTATGCTAGCCTCTTTGTGGAAGAAGGATTTGATGGGGCTTCTCCTTCTTTCACTGTAGTGAAGGTGTGGGTGAATTTAATTTAGGTTTGATGGACTGTGGAGGTGTGGTAAGCTCTGTCTTTTTTTTTTGCTGAAGTTTGAGCTGAAAATTGAGCTTCCATAGTGGGAATCAGTAGGGGAAAGTGGTAGCTTAAGCTGACGAGTTCTCAAAGAGTCTCTTGGAGGAATTTTGAGGGGTCTCTCTGAGAAAATTTCAACTCTCCTTCCATGGCCGTAGAGGGGAGTGGAGCTTTTTGTAAATATAGCTTAAGGGTGGCTGTCATGGCAAATTAGGGGGTGAAAAATGATTCTTAGGTGGAGGGCAGAGAGGTTCTAACATTTGATTTGGATGAGGTGGCCTCTAGATTTGAAATGGGTTTGATTGTAGGGGTGTGGCTAATGGTTTTGGTGTTTTTCAGCCACTAGACTGGCCGGCCAGGCTAAGAGAGGTGGCTAGGTGGTCAAGTGAGCCAGGGGAATATGTCAAAGCAATTAAATGAGTTGAGGTTTAGTTTTGGCAAAAATAACCAAGGCTTAAGCAAATATGGAATCAAAATCCATTGATTTAGGGGACCTTTGGTCCATTGCTTAGCTTAGATGGTTTTATAGGGTTTAGCTTTGTCACTAGTATCTAACTAATGGTTGTGGAGTCATTAATTTGGTGGCTTTAGGGTGCTTTGGGTAATTTTAGTGCATGGGTCCAATGTCGGTTTGAATGACCAAAACTTGAGTTTGGGCTAGGCTAGCCATGGCAACTGACCCAATTTCCAAATTGATTGATGGTTTTTATGTATATGATTGTAATGAACATTTTTGGTGAAGGTTTGAAGTGATTTTGAGTTCAATTGGAGGGTCAATTTGAAGGATTTTGGAGATTTGGTCATTTTGGGCATGTTGGGCTAGACTTGGGTCTAGATTGGGTTAGCCTTGGGCTAAGTCCAAATTGATTGCCGAAAATTATCAATATGAACGTCATAAAGAGTTTTCAACATAAATTGGGTGCCAATTTTGGGGTTATGGCAATCAATTTAGTGAAATTTGGAGGCATAGACAATTTGGGGCAAAAATTTGGGGCTTTTGGACTTCAAGTCAAAATTAAATAAAATTGAGGCTTTTCCAAGGCCAATTGATGGTCATGTTTGACTTATGGGAATGTTAAGAAGAGCTTTCAACATAAATTGTGGCAAATTGAGTGAGCCATAAGTTTAATTGGGTGAGATTAGGTAATGTGGCCAAAATTGGGGCTTTTTTTTGGATCAAAATTAGACTCAAAGCATGGGCCAATTGAGCATGGATTTGATTTTGATTGGTCATATGAAAGGTGAATTTGAGTTTAGGATTAAAATTGGGGGAAATGGGCACCAATTTAATGGACATTTGAAGTCAATTTGGGGAAATTGGGCCTTTAAAGGCATTTTGGGGGTTTTTGTCAAAATGGTCAAATTGGCCAAATTCGGTCATGGGGTAGGAGAAACGTGAAATTGGGAATATTTGGAGTGTTTTGGGAATTTTTAGGAATTAGTCATGGGGTAGGAGAAAAGGAATATTTGGAGTGTTTTGGGAATTTTTAGGAATTTTTGGATTTTATTGCTAAGGAGGGGTATTTTGGTAATTTTGTAATTTTTGGTGATTTTGGGTAATTTGGGTATTTTTAAAAGGTTTGAAATGACTTTTGAACAAATTTAGGTATTTTGGGTAAATAATTTAATTTGGGAATTTTGGCCAAACTTAAGGTTTTAAGGGTATTCAGGTAATTTGGGGGAGTTTAGGGGCAAAATTGTATTTAGGTATCTTTTGGTATAATTGGGGAGCTAACCACCATAAATGAGCTATGGACCAATGAAAACCCCGTTTGCGTCCTCTATGTACTGGTCTTAGCTAAACCCTAGCCTAGGGTCAATGGGTTTAGGGCACTAAATCCATGAGTCTACCAAAGGATCATGGGATCAAAGTCAAGAAATTTTGGTTTGTTCGTGTGAGTGGTTGTGAGTGAGGTGATTACTGGTGAGTGCCTTAGCTCTAGACCAACACTCAGAGCCAACCCTAAGGTCCAACAATCCTATAGAAACTTTTCTTGAGTTCCCACATAATGACCCCACCTACTAAGTGCTAGAGGTTAGGACCAATATGTAGAACTTCAAGTTGAGTAAAGAGGAGTTTAGAATTTCTAATGGCGAGGGTTCCTTTTCTAGTTTTCTAGGAATAGTCAACAGGAAGTCCTATGGCTAGACCTTAGGTTACTAAAAAGGAAAAACTAGACCTCAAAATAATGTGAGGTCAACAAATGGACCCCCAATAGGTGTGGTGGGCTGGGCAAGCACACCGCGCTTATTAGCATTGACCGACGAGCTCAAAAAAACCCATACAAGCTCCTAAGTCAAGAGACATAGAGGGGGTGTGGGATTGTGTGTGTTATTTGTGTCCGCTGGAGAATATAGCAAATGAATATTTGATCAAATTCAAGAAGTCAGGACTCTCACTGTGTATTAGAGAGTGGGTTTTGAGTTATCAAATTTCAAGAATTTATAGAAGATGGGAGTCAGTGTGTGAGTGCTAACCGGGCGTGGGATTTAAAACTCAAGTATTAATTTTAAAAGAGGGCCGAAAGTTAAGGATTGATTATGAAAAGAGAGGAATCAGAAGTTAGGGACTTATTTTAGGATAAGGATTGAAAGTTAAGGATCAATCACAAGAGAGAGCGTCAGAAGGTAGGGACTGACCTTAAAAGGGTGAATCAAAAATTAGGGATTGATTTAAAAATGAGAATTGAAAGGTAAGGATCAATCTCTGAAAAGAGCGTCAGAAGGTAAGGACCTACCTCAAAAGTAGTGAATCAGAAATTAGGGACTGATTATAAAATGAGAGTTGAAAGGTAATTATCAATCTCAAGAGAGAGCGTCGGAAGGTAAGGACCGACCTCAAAAGGGTGAATCAGAAATTAGGGACTGATTCGAAAATGAGAATTAAAGGGTAAGAATCAATCTCAAAAGAGAGCGTCAAAAGGTAAGGACTGGCCTCAAAAATAGTGAATTGCCTCAAAAATAGTGAATCGGACATTAGGGACTGATTCTAAATTGAGAATTATACGGAGTTTGTAGATGAGAATTCTATAGAGTTTGTAGGGTTTAATTTAAAGACATGTGTTGTAGGTAAAGCTTGATATTGTTGAAGAGGATTTGTGAAAATTTGTGAGTTTTTGCGCAAAATGTGAAATTTTGCAGGGATGTGAAGAAAATTAGAGCAGACAAAGATAGTTGTGTTGCGCGAGCAAAGAGTAAGAAACTCCAAAATCTAGAGAATCCACTCAACATATTTATTTTCTTTTCTTGTTGTTTTTATCTTATTTAATTTTTCAAAACATTCTTTCAAAATTTGATTTTAGTTGGTTGAGTTTTCAAAAGAGAGTTGTTTTGTTGTTTGTTTATTTTATTTTTTTTTAAGTTTTATTATCATTATTTTTTTTGTTTGTCATTTTGTTCTTTGTTTGTTGTAATTTTGAACCATACGTGTTGTTCCTGACTCCATCCATTGCACAGTAAGCAATTGACAAAAAGACACATTTCTGAAAGAAACTTCATTAATCTGCTCCAACAAAATGTTACAGATCAAGTGTCGGCCAACGCCTCAAAAGGTACAATATTGAAAATGCATCAAAGTACATCCAAAATATCTCATGCCAAGTACACTTTATAGGCTAAGCATCTCTGATACGTATCACATTGCTGTAATGTTGAAAAGGAGACAGTAATCCTCTGACTGTCTGTTTCTGTTGTGACGAGCTCTTGATCGAGTTGAACTTCTAAGCCACGCTATAGGACAAGAGTTCCCATTGCATGTGCCTAGAGGTGCAACCCTCTCATAGCTCATCAGGTAGTAGTTCCTCCAGTTCTGGACCAGGCTGAAATCCTTGCGGAATTTTGTTGTCGTCCATCTGTCGGAAGGTTACGGACACCCTGCGGTGTCGCACTCCTGGACTACATTACTTGGCAAGGTCTACACCGTTGCCTTTAAGAACAAGCACTGAGCCACGTCTACACCGTTGCCTTTAAGAACAGGCACTGAGCCAACTAGTAGGGGAACCTCCACAAAGCCTCTTAACTCACCAGGGTCGACGATGTCAATTTCTTTCCCAAATAAGATGTTACTTTTACTCATGAATGAGACCATACAATAAGGCCTCAGGAAGTCATGGTGATCGACGTGAGGAGGTATGCAATCACTCTCATCGTAGATGTTGATAATACAACTATTTGGAATGAAAGTAGCGGGCAGAATACTCCATCTGACCATTCTTTGATCATCCACTTTATCATTGGCAGTAGTGGATCTACTTGATCGTGTCTAAGGATCCAAGGTGGATTCCCTTTTCTATCATTTGTGAAGTTGTAGTAGCAGCCACACTAGATATTAATCCTCCCTTTTCCTCATCGCATCCATTTTTTTGGCTCAAAATAGGTCCTTTCCATAAGTAAATCTGCTCAACCTCTATCTCTCATGTCAAAAATTCAGTCCAGAACGTTTTGTTCATCACTTTCTGAGAAGACCTTAGTGTTAATTCCAATCCCTCTAATATGTTGATGAACCTCCCTTGCACTTTTTCCTAGAATTTAAAGTTTCTTTTGTTCACTTTGCTCATCTTATAGTACTCTGCCATACTGAGAATCGGTGGTTGTTGAGGATATTCCCTCATTTCAATGTCAGCGGGAACCCAAGAAAATGTTGATTCTGGCACTAACGGAAAGTGTGACTTGGCATCTAAAGGGACATATGGCTCTGGACTCCACAATACATATTGATCTGTTCCCAGCAAAACATACAACTCCCCATCGAGTAATCGGTGGTCTGAGACCCATCATCGATAGATGCGTACTCCTCTAAGGTGTTGCAGTGTTGTAGTTAGGACATTACATTCCACGAATTACCTTGTAGCTGACGCTCGTACAGGTATTTTGGCATTCCAGGCTGGGCAACTCGTGCAAAGAACATCTGAAGCTGGTGGTATTTTCGGCTTTATAACAAACCCGGACTCCACATCTGTAGCAGGCAAGATGGAAGAGGTTTCTCTTATGCCTGGATCATAAATGTTCCCTTCAAGAATATGGGTAAGTAAATTCTCTACCTCTTTCTGGCTTCTTCTTTCTTCTTGAAAGAAAGCCCTCTATTTTTGGCGGCTCGCATTTCTATGCTGAGTTTTTTGTAGTGGAGCATTCGGTAGTCTTTCATTATCAGCAGCAACTAGGCCCCCGATTGGCGTAGCTATCATGAATGGTAAACGAGTTGGCCCCTCCATCGGGTCCGGGTGTACTACCATCCTGTTCTTTCCTTTTAGTGATGCACTGTCTTTGGTGGCCACCCTTAGTAGTGAGGGCAGCCCTTCCTTTTCCCATCGACTGAAAAAATTCATTAAAGGCCCCTTGTAATTCATGCCGACTTGGTTAAATTCCATGTCAAAATCTATAACGCCCCATTGTGGCACCATTTCTTCATTTAGTGCGAGATTCCAGCCATCTTTAGAGGCAAAGATCAGCCTCTGGCCTACATTTCTCTGCAGACGATAGGAAAAATGTCACTGGGCTGAAACTTAGCATGAAAAGAACAAAACAAAGTATTTATTAAAGAAAATTTTTGTTTATTTTGGTGAAGAGGCCCTTTATTTATGTGTGAATTTTGTTTAAATTAGTAGCATATTAAGTTTGAAAAGAGAAAATTGACGTGTGTAATTTTCAAAAAACTCTTTTTTTTATTATGTTGAAGTTAATTTTGTTACAAAAATTTTGGACCAAGTCACAGACGTTTGGCCATGTAGATAACCCCAAAACAATCAAAATTTCAAAATTTAAAATTAGGCGAAGGCAAGCAGTATCAAGTTGCGTAGTATGTCTTCAGGTATCATCCGTTGATTGGTAGCATGGGTCTTTTGCCCCGGAAGCCTACTAACTTGTTGGCTCCTCCTACGTACACCTTTTCAACGACAAATGGTCCTTCCCAAGTTGGCTCAAATTTTCCACCTATCTCGCGGCGTGCAAGAATAGACCTTTTGAGCACATGGACATGGTCACCAACTTTAAATGTCCTTTGGCGGACCTATTTGTCATGAGCTTGTACCATCTTTGTCTGGTAAAGTTTTAGCCATTGTTGTGCTTCAAGTCTTTTTCCTTCCAAACTCTCTAGTTCCTTGAGCCTGAGCTTTGCACATTCTTCTGTTGTAAGTTGGTTGGTGACAACGACTCTAAGAGACGGTGTCTGAATTTCTAGAGGTAGCACGATCTTAGACCCGTACATGAGCATTTATGGTGTACACTGAGTAGGAGTCCTGAATGTTGTACGGTAGGCCCATAAAGCTTCTAACAATTTATTGTGACAATCCCTTTTATTTTCATCCAGTGTTTTCTTTAAAATCTGTACCAACATTTTGTTGAAGGCCTCAGCCAATCCGTTTGCTCTGGGATAGTAAATTATAGAGTATCTTCAATCTATCCCGTTTCTTTTGACAAAATTATTGATCTTATGCTTTTAAAAGTTGTCCCATTGTCAGAAATTAGTCTTCGCGGTACTCCAAAACGGTAGATGGCTTGGCTTTTGAAGAACTGAAGAACGTGTTGTGTCGTAATTTCTCATAGCAGTACTGCCTCTGCCCATTTGGAGAAATAGTCTGTAGCGACAAGAATAAACATGTGTCCTTTAGAAGATGGAGGGTCTATTGGACATATTATGTCGGTGCCGCAACACTCGAATGGCCATGAAGCCATGGTTGGGGTAGCATATTCGGAGGTTGGTGCAAGACCACCCCCACGCACTTGGCACTGGTGACATCTTCTAGCTGTATCCATGCAATCAGACATCATTGCTGGCCAATAATATCTGAGTCTTTTGATATTCCTTTTCATTTTTTGTCTTGACTGGTGAGCGCCACACTATCTGGCACGTACTTTTTTGACGACATTTTTGGCTTCATCTTTGCTTGGGCATCGTAGCCACATCTGGTCGAACAATCTTCTGTAGAGAACATCACCAACCAAGGCATATGACATAGCTCTTTTTAAATGTGATGTGCCTCAGACTTGTCTTCCAGCAGCTTTCCAATATGCAAATATTCTATTAATAACTTGTGCTAATCTTCATTAATATTTGCAATTGCAATCATTGTTTCCTCTTTTCTGTGCTTGTGTAGAGTGTCGAGGTCGATTTGAGACAGAACTTATCTTCCTTGTACTGTGATTTCAATGGAATCCTCCGGAGTATACGCCAGCTCCTTAGCGAGTTTTCCTAGAGCATCGGCATGGGCATTATCTCCCTTAAGAATCCCGTAGGAAGACACAGAAAGTCACATAGGAGATTTGCTCCAGTAGCTTCATCGCATATCAGTGATATTCTGTTAGTATTTGTTTCAAAATTTTGTATTGTCCAATGACTTGTTGGATGATGATTAGAGTCACCATAGATGACGATATCTATTATATCCATTGAGATTGCCAACTCTGATCCGGTCATTAGGGCCTCATATTCTACTTCTTTATTTGTGCACGACTCTATCAGGTGGTATGAGAGCCTAAACATACCCTTATCTAGCATGATAAAGATCAAACCAATCCCTGCTTTTCCTAGTATGACTGTGTCTGATCCTTTATCTTTTCTGGCTGATGAAGTACCGTCAAGTACATCTCCTAGTGTTGCGCACTAAGGAATTCCATTTGTAATGCTTGCTCATCTGGTAGTTCGTCGTCGAGAGGGGGCCCAGCTGACAGTGGGTGTGCAGCAAGAAAGTCGGCGAGAATCTATCCCTTGATAGTACATAGGGGAATAAAAGTTATATCAAATTTCATTAAGATCATCAACCATCTTGCTAGACGTCTGGAGAGTGTTGGTAGGGTCATCAAAGATTGCAATGGATTAATTTTTGAAATTAGGGTAATCTTATGAGAAAACATGTAATGTCTAAGCTTTTGGGCAGCAAAAATTAATGTCAGGCAATGCTTCTTAATAGGTGGATACCTCACTTGCGTCGGTATCGGATTATGACTCAAGTAGTAGAGTGCATTTTCTTTACCCTTGTCATTGACTTGGGCTAAGAGGGCTCCAAGAGAGTCGTCTAGGGCCGCGGTATAAAGTATCAATAGTTTCCCTAGGATAGAGGCTGTCAATACAGGAGGTTTCATTAAATATTATTTATCATCTTCAAAGGCCCGTTGGCATTTCTCTTCCCAAATGAATTTGGCATCCTTTTTAATTAATACCGAGAAGGGTTGACACCTACCTGAGAGATTTAAAATAAAGCATCTCAAATATGCCAACTTCCCTTGGAAGGAATGTAGTTGTTTTAAGATTTTAAGAGGAGGCATTTCCAAGATAGTTTTAATCTTATCTAGGTTGATCTCAATTCCCCGATGATGGACAACGAATCCTAGAAACATCCCAGTGGTAACTCCAAAGGCGCACTTTAAGGGATTCATTTTAAGGTCATATCATCATAATTGTTTGAACACGATCCTCAAACCGCACAAATTGCCTATCTTTTATTTGCTTTTAATGACCAAATCATCCACGTAGTATTTTACTTGATTGTGAATGAGGTCGTAAAAAATTTTCATCATTGCATGTTGATATGTTGCTCCAACGTTCTTTAACCTTAATGACATCACTGTGCAGCAGAAAATTCCGACCGGTGTCCTGAAGGCTGTAAATGTTGCATCCTCGGGAGCCATCTTAATTTGGTTGTTTTCCAATGATTCGTCCATGAACGAAAAGATTTCATGTTTAGAAGCGTTATCCACCATCACTTCTCATATTGGTAGTGGAAACTCATTTTTGAACATGACTTGTTTAGGTCTCTGAAGTCGATGCAAACACAAATTTGTCCATTTTTCTTCTTGACAGGTACAATATTGGCTAACCATGTGGGGTATTGCTCTTCTTTTGCAAAGTTAGCATCTACTAATTTCTTTACCTTGGCGACGACTTGTTGCTCTATTTCGAGGCGCATTCTTCTTGGGGCTTGTTTTACTGGGGTTATATTTTTATCTACCTCGAGTTTATGAACTGCAACTTCTATAAACAGTCCTAGCATTTCAACATAACTCCATGCGAACCAAACTTTGAATTTTGTTAACAAATTGATCAACCATAGAGATTCTTCATCGTTGAGTAGAGAACTTATATATGTAGGTTGGGGTTGCTATTCAGTCCCGATGTTGATTTTTTTCAACTCATCAACCGTTGATTTAATTTTATCTTTAAATTCAGTCGAAGCATCATCGATTAGTTGATCAGTAACAGATCAGTAGAGTCATCCTCTATATCTAGGCAATCCTCTCCTGATTCACTAATAACAACCATACAAAATTTTAAATCACCGACTGGTTTGACTATACCAAATCCGAGAACCCTTTTTGAGTTTCGAGTTTGACTTTTAACACTCCATAATTTTTCAAAAAGTTGTAATTTATCTTTTGGCATTTGTTTTGGTAAGTGTCCGTTTTGAATTATCTTTTGTACGTAAGGTGAAAAGTAACCAAAAGCAATTCCATTAATTCATTAGGATCCTCATCCAAATTTAAATGATTTTCAATATTAGTAGAGGTAGAAGCACGGTAAAATTTGATCAGCTTTGAACCAGCACTATGGACTTCCTTGACCTCTAAACTCTCAACCTTTTGAGGGAGGATCGGAGCAAGGGTCATAGTATTCACATAGTGGTTTATCCGATCATACATCATCTCATATCCGCTCTTCTAAGGATATCTCGTATTTAGGTTTCCTCTATTTTTTCATCTTTATTGCATCTTCAAAACTATCTTCATCACTGATGTTGATGGTTGGCCTAGTCTGGTCAATGATTAAGTTAGTTCTTGCTTGTCTACGTCCCCGAACTCGACCTCGGGTGCGTGAACTAAAAAAACCTCCATGAGTAGTGGAAGATTGATGAAGCGGAGTTGAATGGCCTTGCCATTGTACTTCTTCTGGATTTGTACTTTTGTTTGTTGCAATTTCACGAGAGAAGATAGTTTTTTTAGAGGCACGTAGTAGGCAGCATCTTCATGAATGCCAACTTCATACACTAAAAACAGTTGTAGATCTCCTTTGATGCAATGTTCTTGTCCATATTTGTAGTACTTTATGCACTGGTGTAGAGGAAATGGAACCCTGTTGTATTCATGAATCCACGATCAACCCAGTAGAGCATTAAAAGAGGTCTCGGCGTCGATGATATGAAACCTGGCGGTTGTTGCTAGTTCTCCAACCTTCATAAACAATGTAATCGATCCAAGGGCTCTTTCTCCCTTTTGGTTGAATCTTCTTAACATCATTTTATCAGTCGTAAGCTCTTGAACTTCAATGTCTAAATAGGCCAATGTTCGTAGACTCATCAAGTTGAGTGATGCTCCAGGATCTACTAAAACTCTAGACAACACAAATCTATCGATGTTAACGGGATGTTAACGGATGTAGGGTGGTCGGTTATGGTCAGCGGTACTAAGCAGCAAGTCTTCATCTATGAAGGTTATCCCAAACTGTTTTTTTAATGAGCAAACATCATCCGAGGATGTGATATCCAATTTAACCAAGCAGATATCTTGGTCAAGAAAAGCTATATCCAGAGACTCTCTCATCTCATTTGACAAGATTAGAGGGTCAAAGATGCTTAATCGGGTCAACAACTTCCTGAGATGAGCTAGCACATTGTAATCCACTTTGTATGGTCCTCCAATTTTCTCTTGGTTGTGTGTTTCTTCCACTGGTGGAGGTGGAGGCAATTCTTCTTGAGTGCAATTTATTTTCCTTTATCCACTTGAACTATTCTCGGGGGTAATACATTCCCGCTCCTTAAGTTTATTTCTATAATTTCTTCTTCTTGAGGTGCCTTTGTTGAATTTTCTAGTATTTCTTCTTTGTCAAAAAGATCTAAGTTGATGGCAAGTAGTGCACTGTGGTGCTCGAGGATTGGTTCCTCACTCCCGATGCTGTCGTAGCTGTTATTGTTGATGTCTTCTTAGATTTTGTTAATGAGTTCGTCGGACTCAAGTACTATTTGAGGATCATTTTGGAAATCAAGATCAAAGTTAGATTAGCCATAATCAGTTACGCCATCACTAGAAAGATTTAAAACATAGCCAAAATCATGATCATTATATTCATAAGACCCTGGAGGAGCAAAAAGATAATCATACAAAGTCAGGAGTTCGAGGATTTTCTTTCCCGAATCCGAGACAACCAATCTATTAGAGTCACCTTATCCTACCCTCTGTGCTATCAAACTTTGTGGTAGTGTTCTTCTTCTTCTTTTTCTTTGACGATGACGACTCTTGTGGTGAAATCTTCATCTCGGTCTTGACAGACTGAAGATTCTGAACGGAGGCTTGTTTTGATGCATTCTGGATTTGATTCAATATATTTTGGGACGATTTGCTCCAAATCATACTCCATCCATCTTTTCCAGTGTATGTGGAAGATTTTTTTGATGAATTCTATATTTGATTTAGGACCTTCTTGAGTTTTTCCTAAGTCGTTCTCCATCCCTCTTTTCTGGTATATGGATCAATCGAAGAGATTGATCCATATACCTCAGCCGAAATCATATTTATAGAACCTTTTTAAGATTCTTTTAAATATTCTTTTGGGATCGTTATATTTCCTTCTTTGAGATTTTCTAGAGCCAATTCTTAAAGATGAAGCATTCTTCTATAGTGTGTTCCAGCAATCGGTGATACGGACAATAATTTGGTTGATCTTTCTTGTCAACTTCCTCGGGCTTCTTTGGCTTTGATAGTCTAAACTCAGGCTTCTTCATCAAACTTCTAAACATTTTGGATAAAACTTCATCTTTGAAAGAATACACCTTTTTTTATCATTCTACCATAGATATTCTCTTTTTCCCTGTTTGAGGTGACCCTTCTTAAGGTGATCGCTGGCTGGACTGGCTATTCTGTTTCTGAGCCTGCTACGATAAAGACTGACGAGGTTTTTCTGCATATATCTTTATTGGTTGTTTTCCTTTGTCAACAATCGCTACTATTTCTGAAAAATCGCTACTATTTCGGATTTCCTCTCAAACACTCTGGTTGCCTTGGACTTGTCATTTGAATCCATATGTTTGATTTCCTCTTGAAGACTGTTGGCTTTACTGAGTAGCTTCTCGAAGGATTTGATGATGAGTCCCTTGAGCATGAAAGCTACTGGACCATGAATCACATTCCTTGCTGAGGTTTCTCTACTTCAAAATATAATCCACTAAAGTCTCATTGGGCTTTTGCTTTTCCATCATGAGCTCTCCTATAGAGACATGGTGTTGCGCTCCGGAAAATCTTTTCACAAATAATTGTTCCAGCTCGCTCAACATTTTTTCTGATCCGTTGGGAAAATCGGCATACCAATCAAAGGTGATCCCTGATAGGCTGCTGACAAACTGTTTGAAGAGCAAAGCCTCACTACTTCTTGTGTTGCCACAACTGGCTCGGAAGTGTGCTAGATGTTGTCTAGAATTTCCAGTCTCAACAAATATTTTAATTTTTGGGGTCACAAAACCCTTGAGGAAGGGTACAACATCAAACTCATCAAGGTAAGGTCTACCCTTTAGAATCAATGCATTGCCTTTAGATTGGGTTAAGGCCTCCCGAACTTGTTTGACCATGTGCTTGAATTCTTTCTCCGGCATGGCACCTGACCAAAGGAAAATATGTTGAGATTTTCATACATATTTTACACTAATTTTGATGATATTGCAATTCAAATAAAGGTATTTTTGATGTTTTATTGCAGGTATGTTTAATTATGGTCATTGGAGCAAAAAGATGCAAAAAGGAGCAAATTTTGAGCAAAAAGGTCCAAAATATGATGATTTGATCTTGGGCGCTGACGACAAGCTTGACGCCGCCGACAGTGGATTTTTTTCGACAGTCCAGAATTAAATATTCTAGAAGCCCACCATCGACGAGCACGTCGGTTCTCTTAATAGATGCATTGAATGTGGATAATTTTTGAAGGGGCAGTTGGGCAACTCTTGAAAACTCTTCTACAACTTTAAAAGAAACATTTGGAAGCCAAAAAATGGGGTGTCCGCTGGGGGTCCACTTAGTCTTTGTTGTTTTGTGGTGCCCATTAGAGTATAGAGAGTGGTTAGTATTGTGTGGAATTCTTCGAGAAATTGTAACAGTAGAAGGAAAGTGAGAGATTTCTTCCTCCTTGCCCCTTCAAAGGAGTATTCTGTGGGC
>NW_018235130.1:110979-114748 GCF_001263595.1 Phalaenopsis equestris
TGTTTGGGTGCTGAAGTGTAGATGTTAGCCCTCAGACGAGGGGAATGTGGGAGCTCTGAAGTGAGAGCCGGTATCCTCCCAGCTTAGCCACAAATTCAGTAAGCAAGCATAGGATTAGTCAATGTTCTTTATATCTGGTCCAAAGGATAAAGAATAGTTATGTTCCTATTTGGCACAATGTAATTTGAACTGATTCACTTTATCCATTCACTTAAATTTCTTGAAAAGGAGAATGATGCTTTCTTATATATTGAACTTCACATTAGAAACTTTATTAGTAGAATTAGTTAATTAAGAGTTTATTAAAATTACATTTTTATTTCAATTTCATATTAGTGACTAATATGCAATTTATCCTATGTTGTTGTGATTAAGTATTGATTTTTTAAATCTTAGTTCGTAGCCTCTAATATTACTCCTTGTGGGATCGATATCCAGGACTCCATTAGAGCCCTGTATTACTTGAGCGATACGTATACTTGCGATGATAAGTGTGACTTTGCAATTATTGAATATTTTATACACATTTTTATCAAATCTATAACCGCTGTCAAGTTTTTGGCACTCCGGGGATTTAAATCTTCTACCAGTAGTATCAAATTCTTATAATTTTTAAGCATGTATAAAGTCGCTGTCAGTGCCCGATGGAGAATCCTTCTTTTGTTGCTCATCTCTGCTTGCCGAGGTGACTTCTCTTCTTTCATCAGCAATGTTTATTATCTCCTACTGGTTGATATCTTGAGATGCTAGTTGCAGTGCTTGTGATTGCCCTTTAATGGTGGCCATGGCCGTCATAGCTTTGGCCATCTCTTCTATCCTTTTCTCCAATTGACTGACTTGTTCATCTTTTATGAGGATAGCCCTATGCAGCTCATCGATGGCATTCTCTTCGATGAGAGGTTGAGCCTCGCGTACAGATGTAGTGGCTTTGGGTTTGTAGACATGGAAAACATGGAATCCATGAAATCTTCTTCAATGTAGTCATTATAGTCAAAATATTCATCATTGTTGTCGATTAAAACTCCATATTCCCGAGCGAACTCATAAATCTTGGCCTTGAGCTTTTCAAATTTTTCTTTGATCACTGATTCTTGGATTGACTTAAGATCTGGAGGACCCTGTTGGACCTCCTCCTCTTGTCCTCCTCCTTGTTGGACCTCCTCCTCTTGTTCTTCCATTTCACTAGCAATCGCTGCGACAATGTCATCATGGCTTGATTCCATGATCTTGCCCAGCGGGCTTACTGGACTATATTGGTACAGCAACCTTGGGTATCCATACCTTTTTCTTTGACAATGATGCCTCAGGACAGAGTGTCCTAGCAGCAACATCGATATGTCAAGGAAGAGTATGCTCCCCATGATGCAGACCAACTACAGTATCGGGTAATCTCTTTGTCTTTTCCTTTGGAATTTTAGGAACATACTTGTAGCGGGTGATTTATAGGATTCTTGGACCCAGTCTTGACTTAACCGGTTGAAGGCCCGGTCTACTGTCCTGGCAATGGCAGACTCGGTGGTGACTATGATGGTAATAAATCTGGCCCCCAAGCGAAACCAGACAGGAATACTAGTAGGCAAGGCCTCGGTTAACTTTTGAGATTGTTTGATGGATCTGACATCCTTTAAAATTTATTTCTTCACGTGAGGGGATATTGCATGTCTTACTCGTTTAAGTAGTTCACTCACTGAACAACCTTCTTTAGTGGCTACCTCTGAAAAACTAAACTGACTCAGGTGATAGGAGTAGACTTCTTTCTCTGCACACCCTGTCCATGAAGTGATGATAATTCAGCGGCAATCTTTTGGATACTTTCGTACCTATTGGTATTCATCAAAGGAAGGAACCTACTTCCCCGCAGAAGTGGATATGTTTCCAGTAATTCTAATTCCTCTTGGAGAGGCTCTTCATCAATAAGTACTTCCTTAGATGCCTTAGCTTTAGTGTCCCTCGAAACTCTCCTGCTATGGTTTCTCCTTTGTGTTCAAGTTAGTGGTGTAGACTTTGAACCCGACCCGATTTTGAATACTATTGGCTGGACAGCTAATCCCTAAGTCGGTTCTTCAATGACTATTACTTCTTTCCCCTTGGCAGCAATGGGGACAACAGCCTTGGTAGGTGCCACGGTGGTAGTAGTCTTGCATTTCTTGTAGGAAGGGAAGTCTTGAAGACAGTTCAGGTTGAACTCACCAGACGACTCTTGAACTTTCAGAGCAGTGACCTTCATCACGACGAATGGGGCCTTCCCGAGGATAACCTTGAGGTCTTCAAATCCGGCTCTAAACTTAATGGTGGGAGCAACGTTGCGGGCTTCATTGCTTATTAGCAAGTTACAGGAAAAGTTCAGCGTTGGGTAGTCCATTGCAGTAGCTTTAAAATAAAAAGTTTTGGGGTTAGCTCTATGGCCAAAACCTTGTAATCTTTAGTGCAAGCACTGAAGTGCAAGCACTAGTGCAAGCACTGAAAATTTATAGAGGTTGGTCTGTAGACCATTTATGTCTTAGTTTGTGAGAATTTAAAATTTTTACTAAAAAGGTAATTTGAAAGTAGAAAATTTTAATTAATATAAGAAAATTTTAAAGCACGTGCAGGACAACACAATTTGATTTAATTCGCAAAATAGCAGATCAAATTTGGAAGGGAGATGTGAAGTGTTTAGGACCTAGTGCGGGACCCATTTAACAACTAAAAATACCCAGGTAAAACTAGTCCACCAACACACCTATTGGGGTCCGACCCCATTTGAAGATTTAAACAGCCCATAATGGCCTCCTGAACCCCTCTGTTCAAATGTGTTTGAACAGGAATTCGTGAAGCCGAAAGTATTGGTCGTACTTTCCCAGGAGAGAAATGGGTAAAGCATTGTTGACCTCATTTTTTGTTGAGGTTTAGTTTTCCCTCTTTAGTAGCATAGGGTCCATAGGACATTTCCTTTTGACTATTCCTAGAAAACTAGAATTGGAACCCTTACCATTAGAAATTCTACCCTCTTCTTTACTCAACTTGGAGTTCCACATATTGCTCTCAACCCTTAAATACTTAGTAGGTGGGGTCACAGTGGGGAAACTCAAGATGAGTCACCCTTAGGATTGCTGAACCTTAGGGTTGACCCTGGGTCTTGGTCTAGAGCTAAGGCATTCACTACACTCATCTACACTCACATTCACTCACAACCCTGAGCTCAAACTTCTAGTCTAGATCCCTTGATCTTTTGGGATACTCATGTAGATGGTCCCCTAAATCTACTAGCCCTAAGGCTATGGTTTAACTAAGACCACTATGTAGAGGACCCAAAATGGGGCTTTCTTTGGTCCATGGCTTATTGGTGATGATTGGTTCCTCAACTCTACCAAAATACCCATCTTGGCCTTTTGACCCCTAAGGCACCCCCTAATTTCCAAAATACCCCTCTTTGGCCCAAAATCCCAAAATTCCAAAAAATCCCATAAAATCCCAATAAATTCTAAATATTCCTAATTTCATTTCTTTCAACTACCACATGGCTCAATTTTGCCAATTTGATCATCTTTAACCAAAATCCCTAAATTGCCCTTTAAAGACACAAAATTCCCCAAATCCATCTCAAATATCCTCCAACTTGATCTTAATTGACCATAATTTCAATTTTAAACTCATATTCGCTTTTTATATGACCAAAATAAACCAAATCCAAGCTCAATGGGTCCATGATTTGAGCCTAATTTTAATTTGGGTCAGAACCCCAATTTTGACCATATGACTTAATCTCACCCAATTGAACCCATAGCCT
>NW_018235130.1:116787-117497 GCF_001263595.1 Phalaenopsis equestris
TGCTGAAAATTTTTCAGAGAGGCCTCTCCAAACTTCACACAGAGCTTCCCTAAGATCCCCTCAGTGCATCCCAACCATTTTTCCTCACCCATTCCCCTTGTCGGAGCTCAATTTTGAGCTTGAAACCTTGTCGAAAACCAGGACAGAACCCAATACACCTCCACAGTCCACCAAACTTCAATTGCTTGTGCCCACACCTTCACAAGAGTGAAAGAAGCAAGAGCCCCATCAAATCCCCCTTTCACATAGACTCTACCACAGCTCTAGACCGACACCCAAATCCGGTCGTGATCGAATTCATACTTAGGTCTTACACCAATACCAGGGACTTAATCCATAGCCTCCTTGGACCCCAAAGAACGTACCGAGCACCTCTAATCGAAGATTCCCTTCTCAGAGCAAAGGTATAAAACTCCTCCTCTTCCCGAGCTTATTTTGATTCTCCATTTACTTAAGCTTGATTTCATTCCATCTTAACCGTATGGATATGTTCGTCTCACTTAGACGAGTCCATAGAATCAAACCCGAAGTGATTTAGTTGAGTCTAAGCCGAGATCTTAAGGTTTTAGTGTGGACAGGCACAGGATCATTCCATTGGGGATGATGGCGGAGAGTCGTTCGATCAAGCGTGTATCAAATGAACGGGGGAGATCGAGCCAATCAGCGCTTCGGGACATAAACCGCGGGCTTAGTCAGCAACTACGTGGACG
>NW_018235131.1:0-585 GCF_001263595.1 Phalaenopsis equestris
AATTTCAAGAAAACTAGCAAGATGTAAGTTAATATATTTAGTAGGTGATCCTCCAAACTACTTATTTTGTATCATTTGGATAATAGAAGGTTTAAGCTCAAATGAATTAGCAGCAACATCAGGATTTTGAATAGTTAAATGGAGTTCATTTGCTATCGAATTTGCATAATTTTTTAAAGGTCTTTGTCGATTTTCATTTATCAGATTTTCTATATTATTCGCCATTTCTTTCAAATTTTTAGTTTCTCTTTGTTGTTTTTGAATTTTTCTAATAATACATTCTACTTTTTAATCGTAAGATACTAAACTTTCAAATCCAATATTTCTCATAAACAAATAAAGCAAGCAAGGTAAAATTTCTTTAAAAAAACAATCTTAATTAAATTTCTTTTTGGATTTTTTTATATTTTTTCTTTTTTATTTTTTGTTTTTTTATATATTTGTATATTATATATATATTCTCTAAATTTCCTAATTTATCAAAACTATTTAATTTAATTAAAACTTAATTGTTACCTTCCCCGACAACGGTGCTTAAAACTTGATCCCAATTTTTTTATGTAAGAATTTATGAAGTTGACACCA
>NW_018235132.1:0-3599 GCF_001263595.1 Phalaenopsis equestris
CATTGACGAAAGGGTTGCCACCACAGATATTTAACAAACATGTTATGAGAATGGGCATTATCGAAACCCTGTATTAGTTATATGTTTAGTGCTCTCTATGTTTGAATCTTTGAGCTCAGTTCATTGTTTCTGATATTTATGCATCTGTTTTATCACTAGTGTACACTTTATGTTGTGCAATGTTTAACAAGATTTGTCTTTTAATAGACAATATGAGATCATGATGTTATTTCTCATTATGTTAAGTATGTAATTGATATTGTGATACATGGAAGGAACTGTGTCGATAAATTGATACACAACCACCATGATTCATATTAATTTCATACTTATTGATGATTTATGATTTGACCAATATAAAGAAGGATTTTAACTTACATTTATGTTGTCTGTTATGCACTATTAAGTATTACGTGGGCCAAGTGGCAGAATGTTAGTTTTTCATTATTTTAATTATGTGCCCATTTTCATTTCTTTTAATAATAATTAATTAAATAAATAAAAGGAAGAGGATCACGTCTCTTTCAAATAGACAACGCATCCATTCGGTTTAAATTAATTAATTAATTCAATTATCCTAAAGTATTTATGCCCATCTAGTCTATCTAGCATTTGATCTAGAAAGGGTAATTGAAAATGATCTTTCCTAGTGGCAAGATTTAATTTTCTATAATTAATGCATATTTGCCACCCTGTAACTTGTCTAATAGGTATTAACTCATTATGTAGTCTTAGTTACTCCTCCTTTCTTAGGAATGCAATGAATTGGACTAACCCATGCACTATCTGAAATAGGGTAGATAATTAAAGCATCTAAACACTTTAAAATTTCTTTCTTAACAACTTCTTTTATTACAAAATTCAATCTCTTTTGAGGATTAGCCCTGGGTTGGCAATTATCTTCCATAGGAATTCTATGCAAACAATTTGAAGGATTGATTCCTTTAAGATTAGCTATTGTCCATCTAAAGGCATTCTTAAAATTATTTAGAATTTTTATCAACCTTTCTTTTTCTTGCATGGTTAACCTTGAGGAAGCTATAACTGGTAAAGTAGAGGAATCTCCTCAAAAAGCATATTTTAAATGATGAGGGAGCAATTTCAACTCAAGTTCTTGAGGTTTTTCTATTGATGGATAAAATGATTTATCTTTTTTAAACGTGTTTAAAATTTCAAAACTTTCTTGAGCATAGTTTGAATCTTCCTTAAAAAAATCTTCACATTGCTCTAATTCTTCTTCTCGCTCATGTTCTAAAGCTTTTACTTCAGATTTTTCATCATAATTAGTTTTGAAATGACATTCGCTCAGATATCTTATGACATCCATTCTATAGTATTCATCATCTTAACCTTTTGCAGGTTATTTCATTGATCTTGAAATATTAAAAGTAACAGTTTGATCATCGACGCGCATAGTTAATTCCTCTTTCTGTGCATCTATCATTGCTCTTTCTGTGGCTAAGAAGGGTCTCCCAAAAATGTTAGGTATCTCTTTATCTTTCTCCTTATCCAGCACAATAAAATCAACAGGAAATATAAATTGATCCACTTTCACTAGGACATCTTCTATAACTCCTTTAGGATAAGTTATTGAACCATATGCTAACTGCAAATTTACAGTAGTAGGGGTTATTTCTCCTAATCACAATCTTTTGAATATTGATAATGGCATAAGGTTAATGCTTGCACCTAAATCACATAAAGCTTTCCCATTAAATTTATCTCCTATTGGCTAGCAGGATCTTTAAGATTTTCAGGAAGCTTCTTCTGAATTATCGCACTGCACTCCTCACTAAGTGCAATAGTCCCATTATCTTCAAACTTCTTTTTTATGTTAAAAATATCCTTCCTAAACTTTACATAGCTCGACATTTGTTCTAAGGCTTCAGCAAATGAAATATTAATTGTAAGCTTCTTAAATATTTCTATAAATTTTGAAAATTGCTTAACCAACTTCTGGTGACAAAGTCTATGAGGAAATGGAAGTGGTGGTTTTTCCAAGTCAATTTTCAGCGGAGAAATAAGTCTCTCAGAATCTTTTGGAGCATCCTCTTTTGATTCTTTAATTTCTTCTCTCTCTACTTCAATTTCTTTTTGAACCCGACCTTTTCTCTTCCACTTCTGAGTTGAATGGCTTTTACTTGCTCTTTATTCTGGTCTTTTAGATTTATTGATGTATTACTAGAAAGTGATCCTTGAGATCTATTACTTAATGAATTTTCTATTTTCCCAAGTTGATTCTCAATATTTCTAATTGTAGCTCCTTTTGTAACACCACTTCTTCTATAGATAACTTCTTCTCTATAAACTGTATATTACTGTTGAAACCTAGAGGATAAGTAGATGTATAAATTTTATTCCCTTGATTGTTCCAGTTTCTCAATGGTTTTCCTTGGTTATTCCTCCATTGTTGATTATTACCATCCGAATTGTTATTCCAGTTAAAGTTGGGATGGTTCTTCCAACCTGGGTTATAATAATTGGAATATGGGTTATTTTGCTTATTATTTTTGACATTCAATATTTCTAATGATGCTTGAGAATCTATCACTTGGCATAATGAATTCTCTTCAATCATGAAAATTGATTGAGAAAAATTCATTCCAAATTGGTCTAACTTCCTTGAAATTGCAGTAACTTGATTTGCTAACATGGTAAATGCATCAGTTTCATAAATACTGACTGCTTTCTTAAAATTTACCCTCTCAGAAGGTCATTGAAAATTATTAGTAGCCATTTGTTCAATTAAAGCGTAGGTTTCATGAAATGGTTTTGACATCAATGAACCACTAACAGCGGCATCAATAATTGATCTAAGAGATCCAACTAATCCATTATAAAAATTTTGAATTATTAATCAATCTGGCATAGCTTGGTGTGGACACTTTCTTAAGAGTTCTTTAAATCTTTCCCATGCTTCATAAATAGATTCCCCTTCAAACTGATTAAAAGATGTAATATCATTTCTAAGCTTCGCAGTTTTTAACGGTGGAAAATATTTATCAAGAAATTTTTGTGCTAAATCACCCCAAGTTCTGATAGATCTAGGTGCTAATGAATTCAACCACATCTTAGTTTTATTCCTCAGTGAAAAAAGAAATAACCTAAGTCTTATGACATCATCTGATACACCATCATATTTAAATGTAGCGCACAATTCTAGAAAATTGACAAGTTGTAAATTTGGATCTTCAGTTGGTGATCCCCCAAACTGATTATTTGATATCATTTCAATAATAACAGGTTTAAGCTCAAATGCATTAGCCACTACACTAGGTTTTTGAATACTACAATGAAGTTCATCTACAGTAGGGTTGACTTAATCTCTTAAGGGTCTAAACTCTTGATGAATTTCACCATTTTGATTATTTTGGTCTGCCATTTCTATAATTTTTTTTTATTCTTTAAAATTTATAATTTTTTTGGTTTTTCTTATTTTTCTAATAGTTTTTTTCTAATTCAGAATTGTAGGGCACTAGTCCTGGGTTCATAAACTAACATATAATAATATAAATAAAATAAAATAAAATAAGATAAGATAACTTAAAGTTTAAATAAGACTTTCTAAAAATATAATTTTTGCTTTCGATTTCCCAACA
>NW_018235133.1:0-917 GCF_001263595.1 Phalaenopsis equestris
AGAACAATAGAACAACTAAAATTTTTACTCAGCGCTGATGACGCCAGAACTATCACCGACGGCGCCAGAACTAGCGCGGACGGTGCTAAAGGCGGTTCAACCCCCGTTTCTAGAAGGGTTTATGTATTTGGATAATTTTTGAAGAGTTTTTTGAGGCACCTCTTGGAGAAGGTACCTTCTGGAGAACCGGCCTTAGGTTTTATTTGGGGCCAAAATCCATCACGAAGCGGACTCCTTTTCGCTCCAAAACGTTCCACCACGCTCTATTTTCTTCCTTCTTCATAATCCATCTTCATTCATTCCACCACCATATTGGAGTCCATTAGTAATTTTTTTTATAGTTTAGAGTTTGTATGGTGGGATTTAGTGTGAAACATTCTGTGAGAGTGTTGGAGAAGGAGAAAAGTGAGAGATATCTTCTTCCTGCACTTCTAAGGAAAGGCTACAAGGGATTTGCTTTGAGAAAGAGTTTCATATAAGTTTTTTTTGTTTATTAGTGTTGTAAGAACTTTCTTTTATATATGAAATTTGTGTTTTGTTGTGTCTTTCTGATGAAGCTGAGTAGTTCCCTCTATCTTTCTCCCAACTCTGAGATATGGTGAAATAAAGAGATAATATGATCTGCCAATATTAAAATATAAAATAAATTGTGATGATTTTTCAACTTTGAACTTAATTTACATTTCAATCTGGCCAATTGAATTGTTAAAATATGTTGTGAAACATATGATCCGAGAAATGGAGTAAGAGTTCTACAACATAGTGAGAATCACATTTTTTTTCATGGTGGAGAAATTCGTTCATAAAATTAAGTGCAAATAAATAGGAAAATATTCTTTGTTGGGTGTAGAATTGGAAAATCTTTAGAGTAACAGACTAAATTCTCTAATTTGGTCTTAGTGTTTAAAAACTAAAGC
>NW_018235134.1:0-1327 GCF_001263595.1 Phalaenopsis equestris
AAGTGGTATTTATGTAAATCTTCTTAATCTACTTTGTTGCAAAATGGTCGCATTTTTCATAATATACTCGTTCTATAAAGCTCGGTGTTGTATGAAAATAACCCTTTAAATTGTTAATTTTTAATGGGATAATTACATGTAAGGCACTCAAAACATTACTATTTTCAAATCAAGCACCCTCTTGATTTTTGGCGAGCCACAATTAAATCATTGTTAATTTGATAAAAATGAAAAATATGGGTTGGGATTTTATCACCACCTTTTATATTAGAGTAAGATTTTGAAGAAAAGGATGAAAGAGGGTGCTCGATTCGTAAATAGCAATGTTTTCGATGCCCTATATGTAATCGCCCCCATTTTTAAAATAATCAAATCATAAAAAAATTATTTATTTCATAAATTGCTCATTCATAAGTTGAGATAATCCGGCACATAATGGTTAAACCAATAGTTAGAGGCGTCAACAAATGTCCTCCCTCCCTAACTTTATGCAAACTCAATTCAAAAAATTGAACTAATGGATATGCTTATTAAATTTACTATTGTTTGAGTTTGTGTTTAATTATAAGCATATTAATTAAATAAACTTACATATTAGTAGGATAATTAAACATTGATTTTCATGTTAATCATGTTGTTTTGATTCAAAAATTTGTAGCCTTCATATGAGATATATGATATGTGAGTTGGGTTGACTCGGGTCTATCAAATATATTGCTTATGCTTAAAAAGGCTAGAGTTATGACCAACAGATTCAGGTTAAATCAACTTCCTATCAAATCTGTCTTATTAATAAGAATTTACAGATGAGTCATTGAATGAAAGAGTTAACCTATTTATGAACTTAATCGTGTATTATTTGTACCCTCATTCTAGATTAATAATAAATCAGACATTAGTTGTATTTAGTTTTCAAGGTAAGAATATAAAGGCTAATGACTAAAATGATTGTTTGTTTGGGACAAGTACAGCTTATTAAAAAACAGCTGTGAAGCTACTGAAAAATAATATGATGTTCAAAAAGCTACAGTAGCAATTATAATATTTTGTTTTTTTTTGAAAAAGTCTGACCGTAGCTAGAAAGCTTCCACCGCACCGAGTCAGGGCAGGTGGAAAAATTGTGATTTGAATGATAATTTTTATCCCGGAGTTTACCCAAACAGACAAAATTGTGGTGCGCTACCGCACCACACCACACTGCAGCCCCAAACAGATTGCTCATGCTCTTATAAAATTAATATGAAATGCAGTCATAAAGATCTTATAGCTATAAGCGGGCCATGAAATCAATAATATTTATGTTAGGGATAAATTTTATGCATACATA
>NW_018235135.1:0-275 GCF_001263595.1 Phalaenopsis equestris
AAACTTTAGTTATCTTTTTAAGTTGTTGCTGTTTTTTTAAAATATCAAAAATACCAAATAAATATTTAAATTTTAAATTCCTTCCAAAAATCATTTTTAGTTTAAGTAATTATCTTTTTAAAAATAGAAAAACTTTCTAAAAAGTGCATATTGCATAATCTTCCATGTGGGTTTGATATTCAGGTCTTAATCAAAGAGTCTTCTATTACTTGATAACGATACGTATACTTGTGTAGTATCCCAATATAAATATATATAAATTAAAAAGTTAAGTT
>NW_018235135.1:299-541 GCF_001263595.1 Phalaenopsis equestris
AGATCAAGTAAGATCAAGTTTTTGGTTTTGTTGCAAAATAAGGAAATATAAGTGAAAATTACCATCAGAATTAGTGTTATACAATGCATAAGCATTAAGTAAGGGATCAAGTTTTTGGCGTCATTGGCAGGGAGAAATCATTGGCAGGGGGAAAACTAAGTAAATTTTTATTTTTAGAAAGTCTTATTTAAATTTTAAATATTGTATCTTATTTTGTATGTTTTATTTTATTTTATTTTATT
>NW_018235136.1:0-545 GCF_001263595.1 Phalaenopsis equestris
AGCAAATTTGAATTTGTCAGTCAATGTTGAAATTTTTTACTCGGAGAAAAATAATGTTGTCCTCCCACTCTTCCTGCTTGCATTCTTAAACTTTTACCATCACGATTCTCCTTATAACTTAAGGGGAAGATAACCGCTATCTCCCTCTGAGGATTACCTATAATGTGGGCAAAAGAGGTTCTATCGGGCTCAACCGAAGAAGGAGGAAGCTCCATCACAACAAGTCACGACAAGGGGAGACACGGCAAGGGAGAAGAGCTGCAAGTAGGACAGAAAAGGTCTGGGGCGATGTTTCGCAGCCGCGGATAACTAACGTCGTGGAATCCCGCAGAGGCGCGCACGACGCCCGTACGGACGCAGTCCCGCAGAAGATGCCAAGCTGTAGACGACATCGGCAAGAAGACGAAACCGCACCGCAGCTCGACAGATACAAAACCGCAGCAGGAAGACGTCGAGGCCCTTCGTCGTTGGGCGCTAAAGAGAAGAGGACGATCGCGATGGCCCTTCGTTGACAACGCACGAGCTTGACCCTACCTCCTCTGCGA
>NW_018235137.1:0-790 GCF_001263595.1 Phalaenopsis equestris
GGTCTGAAGATCTTACCCGTCACCCATTATGGAGAAATTCCTCCAATCCCAAAGCCAAAGATAAGAGGATTACCTAGCACTATAGCTGGTCTACACCACGAGGAGCATACTTTCCCTCGACATACTGACGTTTCTAGTAAGACACTTTGTCCTGAGACATCATCGTCAAAAAGGGAAAAGGTATGGATACCCAAGGTCACCGCACCGATACAGTCCCGTGAGCCCGCGGGACAAGAAATGAAACCAAAATCTGAAATATCTGACATTGTCATGACAATAGTTAGTGAGATGAAGGAACAAATAGTGGACGTCCATCAGGGTCTTCCAGTTCTTAAAGCAATCAAGGAATCAATAATTGAAGAGAAAGTTGAGAAAATTAGTATCGAGATTTTTGAGTTAGCTTTAGAACACGGAGTTTCCATTGATAGTGAGAATGAAAATTTTGATTACAATGATTACTTAGAGGAGGATTTCATGGATGTCCATGTGATCGAAACTAGAGCCACCGCATCTGCGCATGAGGCTCAACCTCACACCGAAGAGAACGTCATAGATGAGCTGCGTAGGGTTATCCTCCTAAGGGATGAGTAAGTTAGTCTACTAAAACAAAAGAAAAAGGCCTACAGTTATGACCACCATGGCCACCATTCAAGGGTAATCACAAGCGCCGCAATTCACTTCTCCAGAGATTAATCAGCCAGAAATCATACACATTATAGATGAAAGAAAATAGGCTACTTTAGCAAATAGCAAACAAAATGAGCAACCGAAGAAAGATTCTCCATCAAGT
>NW_018235138.1:0-1709 GCF_001263595.1 Phalaenopsis equestris
TTTATATCAAAAAATTTTGATTTACCTAATTGTCCCCCTAAATTTCATCCTCAATGTAATGTTACAGGCAATGCAGATAGCAAAAAAATACAAGCAGAGCAGAATTGAGCCGAATCTTGAAGATAAACTAGACATAATGTTTAAGGTGGGTGTGGTGATGGGAAAGCATGCATTCAGCCCGGCAAAGACGGGGTTTGCAGGAATACTAGATGACTTCCCACCAAAGCCGGTAATAGATGATGAAGAAATACATGGTATTAAACAGAGAGAGATGGGGGAGCCAAGCTCACAGTCGAAGAGACCCAGGTTAGGAAGAAGGAAAAAGAAAAGGAAACTTTTGTAAAACATCATTTGATCGGCTCCTAGATGCCTTTTGAGATCGATCGCCTGCTCTAGTTCCGAACAACATGACCTTAGATTGTGTTGAAACTTTGTCGTATCTTCCTGAAGTAGTTGTAGATAGGCGCTTTCATGCAATGTGTATGAAAAAACTCAAGGATCCAAACCGTAGGGAAATATTCATGGTGATGCAACCAGAACTGCGCGTCAAATATTTGCGTGTTTTAATGGATGAATAAGTTTTTTCTATGTTTTCTTTTGTTGTGTTATGTACTCATGTGTTATTTGTAGTAATGTTTTTTTTTAATTTGTACTTCTACATGATTAATGCATGCCTATAAGTTAAGCTCTATACATTTTTATTGTAACCGGCTTAGTGTTCTCTCTCATTGTTTATTTCTCACTCACTCTATTGATTAGTAATTGCTGAAAAAACAAACATATTTTTTTTCTTCAGGATGGATACGCAGCATGAACGTAGTAAGATAATGGCATGGGCTGCAGCTATTGCCATATTGTTGTTGGATTATTACCGATTCAACGGTGTTCATATACCACGTATGACGTCCAGTTTTGTTGGGATAACTGGGTAGTTGAGAGTTTTGTTGGGGATAAATGAGTTTTGTTGGGGATAAATGGACATCCAATTAGGTTCAACAACATATTTTAAATGACTGCACCTATATTTATGGATCTCCTGCAAGAGTTATCTCCAAATCACAGACTCCAAGGTTCTTCGAGAACGATAAGAAGGAAGGTATTGGCTATAAAACTATATATTTTGTCATAGAATGAATCAATTAGAGGTGCTATGGAGAGATTTCAACATTCATCTACAGGCACTTGTTAGCTTAGCCACTAAAATTGTCAAGCCAGAGGATCCATCATTTGCTAATACTCTAGGACAAATCACAACTGATCCTCGTTACATGCCTTACTTCAAGGTAACTATTGGTTTCTTTACGTAAATACCAAAAAATAAATATTTTCCAACCCTGTAGAACAGAACTGCATTGGTGCAATTGACAGTACTCACGTTGATGCCCGACTACCTAGCCAGGACAAGGTCACTTACATTGGACGAAGTGGTTCAACCACTCAAAATGTCATGGCAGTATGTGACTTCAACATGTGTTTCACATATATTATGACGGGTTGGAAATGAAGTGTACATGACAGTCAGATTTTCTCCTATGCAACTAGGAATAGATCACAAGGTTTTCCTCATCCGCCTTCAGGTATGTTTTGATTTATAAAAGTCCTAGTTATATGTATTTATTACAAATAACAATGTCTTCCATAACAAGGAAATACTATTTGGTTGATGCTGGATACCATATGCAGAGGGCTACCTAAAGTCATATCTAGAT
>NW_018235139.1:0-1973 GCF_001263595.1 Phalaenopsis equestris
ACCACCACCTCCACACAACCACCACAAAGATACCAACATCTCCACACATACACCACCAGCTCCACACCAACACATCCTCACACCAACACATCAAGACACCAACATATCCACCACACCACCACCTCCACACACTAACACCTCCATACAAACACAACCACATACTAACCACCACCTCCACAACCACACACCAACACCTCTCATAAACACCACCACGTCCACATTAACACCTCCATACACTAACACATCAAGACACCAGCACCTCCACACATCGACCACTCACCTCCACGCACCAATCACCATCACACTACCTCATAACCAACACCACACCACCTTCTCCAAACCACACACCAACCACCTCAATGCCACTAACCACCAACATTAATAGCACACCACACCACTCCACCACCTCCACAACACCTTATCCCACAACACACCACCACCTCCTCAGAACCTACAACCGAATCAACACCCTCTTTCATACATTTTTCAAATTCTCACATAAACATCAAAGATAATGGTAGAACCCCGAAAAATTGCTATCTACAAATCAAGCACTCTCTTTCATTTGGGGCAGTTACTTACATGACACCCATATGTTTCAAATTCTTATTCATTACATATAGGGCGCCTGAAACAGTGCTATCTACATACAGAGCATCCGAAGAAAAGCTATTTCCAATCCATATTTGTTAATTGAGGTAGTGACATACAAGTCAGCGAAACAGTGCTAACTACAAATCATGTTCCTTCTTTCATCCATTTTTCAATGCAACGACATACATGACACCTGAAATAGTGTTATCTACATATAGGGCACTCAAAATAGTGATATCTATATACAGGGCACCCGAAACGTCATTCCACAGAACCCTACAAATTGTAAAACTCACAAAATCCACAAAAGTATCATAATAACTAAATATAAATATGAGAAATCCACAAAATGAGAAAGCTCGGGATCTATTCCACAAAATTTTCACAAAATCCTACACACCACAAATGAGAAAGCTACAAATGGCAAATAGAAAGCCATTCCGTTGAAAATGGGCACAAGAATTACATATCGTGCACAATAACTAGAGATCATAGGGAAAAGAGAGAGGAGAAAGGGAAGTTGCCACCGAAGAGAGCCGCTTGAGAGGTGTAAGAGAGAAACGAGAGAGGAACCTAGGCATCGGTTAAAAATTTCACGATAGCGATCGAGAGAGGTAGCTAGGGTAGAAGAAAAGTGAGAGAGGGAGCCACGGGGTCGAGAGAGGCAGAAGAAATGCCAGTAAGGCCACAGGGTAATATGTACACAAAGAAAGATGAGCCGCGGGGTCGAACCCACCGTCACGTTTTAACATAAATTATGTTGGAACGCCACTACGCCACTTTTTACAAATGGTCAGAACCGCATTTTCAAAATGAACCGCGCCAAAAAAACTGACCCAAACAGGCCTTTAGAGTGTATAACTAAAAGTACTTACGCTAATCACCCAGGTTCACTTAAATGGGTCTATATCGTAGTCTAGACCCGCTAAGAAATTGAATCTAGAAGAATATGATAAGGAAGGTCATCCCATATCACCAGACACTCAGACCAGTGTTAGTCGAGTATGAAGGACACAATGCAGTGGGTCAAGTACAAATGGCTTTATGTGAGTAGTCGAACAGCCAAATACAAAAAATCAAATGTAATGTCGAAGCTGAGGCCGCCATAAAATCTCACTCATCTTCCAGAGAATCAATCGACTTCAAAACAAAGGTTTTGAAGAAGATCTTCACTTTAGTGATGATAGGACCCAAGATATAGTGATATGTCCCTAAAATTTCAGGCATATTGATGACCTACCCCTATATGTATAGAAAAGCCACCCCTTATAATAGGGGGAAGTAAATGTAAATAAATTACCCAATTTCTTCTTAGATTAAAACCCTAATTTCTTAAATCAACTTCATCTTTGTAATAAATCGGTCTCTCCCTCCCTCCC
>NW_018235140.1:0-3656 GCF_001263595.1 Phalaenopsis equestris
AATAGGTGCAGTCGGTGCTGCTCCTGGCATTGTCGGCACTGCGTGTATTCTGGCATTAGTTCTATAATTTTGTGCCATTGGCATCCATCATGGCACCGTCGGTGCTGAGTATTTCTTCAAAACGCCATTTTGACTCAAAATTCCTTTTTTTTTTTTGCTTCTTCTTTGCTTCAAGTCCTAAAAATCAACAACCTGCAATAAAACATAAAAAATATCTTTCTTTAAAGTGCAATATCACCAAAAATGAGTATAAAATATAGGTCTAAATATGCATATATTTTGGTGCCTCAATTCTCCTTCATCGTAGATATGATGATACAACTGTTTGGAATGCAATCAGCCGATAATATACTCCATCTAATCATTCTCTTGATCATCCACTTTATATTAGAGGGCATAGGGCACCTCATCATTTCTTAAGATACCTGGGAGATTCCCTTGTCTATCCTTAGTGAAATTATAGCAGCAACCGCATTGGATGGTTATCATATCTTTTCCTCTCATCCACTTTATTGGCTCAGAATAAGTCTTTTCCTCTCCTCTTAACTTTGTTTATTCTTTCTAACTCTATTGTGGGGATCCTTTGATATTGTCATGGTGGTTCCCTCATTTTCTCATCTGTAGGATACCACGTTTGCTTTGGATCTACAGTTAATGGAATGTGAACCTTGGTATCCGGGTAAACCGTCTCTTGGTGTCCCGTGTCGGCAGCTATGAAATTCTTCAAATGATATGTAGTGGTTTAAGTGTAGAACATCGCATATCGAACACTCCATGAATGCTTCTCCTATTGATGACCGAATAGGAAATTTGATGTGCACATTGAGTAACCCTTGTAAAATTGATCTAGTACTTCAGATTGTACTTGCTCTGCAGAAAATTCAGGCTCATCTTCCGTAGCAGGCGAACTAGCGGAAGTTTCTCTCATACATGGGTCATAGATTTTCCCCTTAGAAATCAGGGTAAGTAAATTTTCTATCTCTTTCTAGCATCTCCTTTCTTCATGTAGAAAATCTTTGTGTCTGCAAAGATAGGCATTTCAGCATTAAGTTCTTCTTAATAGTGCATCTGGCAGTCTCTCACTGTCAGTGCTGACTAAGTTCCCAGTTTGTGTGGTTATCATGGATCGTAAACGGCTAGCTCCCTCCATCGGATTCTCTTGTGTTACCATTTTCTTCCTGTTTGGAGAGGAGTCTTCTTTTGTACCAATCCTCAAAAGCTATGGTAACCCTTCCTTTCCTTGCTGGTTAACTATGTACATCAGGGGACCCTCATAGTTAACATTGACCTAACCAAAGTCTAGGTCAAGTTTATGATGCTACCCTGATGAGCCCTTTCCTCGTTGAGTGTGAGATTCAAGCCATCCTTAAAGGTAAAATCAGCTTCTGTCCTGACATTTTTTTTCTGCATACTGCATATGACAAGAAAAACTTCAGTGCGCTGAAATTTAACAGGAGCAAGAACAAAACATTTATTAGATAAAATTTTAATTTGTAAAGGTGCAAAATTTTTATTATTATTATCTTATTTAATTTTAATGAAAATTTAAATTTAAGAAAAATAGAAGAGAAAAAGAATGAAGTGAGCAATTTCAAAATTTCCATTTCATTAAGATAAATCTTATTACAAAATTTTGGACCCAGTCACAGACGCTTGGCCAAATAAGTAAACCCAGAACAATCCAGATCTCAAAATCTCATTTTAAATAATGTCACGTTGCATAATATGTTTTCAAATATCTTCCATTGATCAACAGCATAGGTCTTTCGCCTCAGAAATCCACCAGCTGGTAGGCTCCTCCTGAATTGACTGTTTCTATGACAAATGGTCCCTCCTATGTTAGTTCAAACTTTCCACCTACCTTGCAGCATGCAAGAATATAACTCTTGAGAAAAAGAATGAAGTGACCAACTCTTAACATCCTTGGGCTGACCAACTTGTCATGAGCTTGTACCATCCTTGCTTGGTAAAGTTCCAAATTCTGTTGCGCTTCCCCTCAAGCTTTTCCAATTTCCCATGTCTGGGTTTCGTACTTTCCTCTACTGTGAGCTAATTGGCGATAGCAACTTTGAGAGAAGATGTCTAGACTTCTAATTGCAGTACGGCCTCGAACCCGTACACGAGCATGTAGGGTGTACATTGAGTCCGAGTTTTGAACGTTGTCCGATAGGCCCACAAAGCTTCTAATAATCTGTTATGCTAGCCTCTTTTGTTTTCATCCAGTGTCTTCTTCAAAATTTGTACCAGTATTTTGTTGAAGGCTTCAGCCATTCCATTTTCCATAGAATAGTAGATCGTAGAGTATCTCTAGTCTATCCCATGTCGCTTGACTAATTTCTTGAATTTGGTGCTTTTGAAGGCTATCCCATTATCAGAGATTACTCTGTGTGGAACACCAAAATGGTAGACGATCTGACTTTTAAATGTGTTGTTCTGTAACCTCTCGTAACGGCACTGCCTTTGCCCATTTGGAGAAGTAATCAGTAGTGGCAAGAATAAATCTATGTCTCTTAGAGAATGAAGGGTCTTCTGGTCCTATTATGTTCGTGCCCCAACACTCGAATGACCACGAGGCAACGGTTGGATGTAGTGCATTAGGAGGTTGGTGCAAGACCACCCCATGCACTTGGCACTGGTAAACCTTTCAAGCTGTATCCATGCAATCGGACATCATTGCTGGCCAATAATATCTAATTCCCTTGATCTTCATGTTGACATTCATTTTGATGTCACACGTGTGGGATGTCTACTTGAGCATGTAAGAGTCGCACTCTGTGCAAATGTGTTACCTGTAACTCAGGAAATCTGTTCGAGACCCACCAGCACATATTGAGGGGCACGTAGTTAGGGTCGCTTTGCTAGGCTTTGGCTTTTGCTTGGGCGAAAGTCGGTCGGCGTTCTGTTCATCGGACAACCTCGATCGAGTCAACGAATGGTATCCATCGTACTGCACACAAAACTGACTCAACTTGTCCCGGATGTGAGTGGAATCATCGACATGACCACGAACAACAAAATGGAGTGCGCGAGCATGTCCGAAATGTCGATTTCACCTGGGAAGGATGTTCATTTTGCTACGATTTTGTGGCAAAACTAAAATGCATGGAATTATCAATTTTTTTTTACTTAATTGAAAAAAAAAAGTGATCTGAACAACCCTGACCGACGAAACAGACTGCGCTAATGCGTCCGAAACTTTAACTTTAGTCAAGAATGACGTCCACTTTGCTGTGAGGACATATCCGGCTTAAAATGCGAGAGAGATATTATAATTATTATATTATAATATTACAATATAATTAAAAAAATCATTATCTTTCCATGCATGGCAGCTCACCCTCTCTCTCTCCCTATTCTTTTCCTTTTATTCTCACCCACCCACAAAAAAAAGCTGATTCCATGCAGTTTAAAAAAAAGGATTCTAAATAAAAAAAATAAAATCCTATCTCTATCCTATTTACAGAAACAACGCACCTCTCCCCAAAAGAGGCATCTTATCGCATGCTTTTGACTCCCATATGTGACAGAGAGAAGGACTGGCTCCTATAGATGACAATTCTCGGATGCCCTCACGAAAACCTCCCTGAATCCTTCCTCTTCACCAACGTCGTCGTCGCCAATCAGTGTCGTTCCTCCTGCCGGCAGCCCGGCCTTCC
>NW_018235140.1:5236-9435 GCF_001263595.1 Phalaenopsis equestris
TATGCCTGAGTTGAACATTCTTTGGGACCGCTACCACCACGGCATGTCCATCTTCCTAAGGCCCCTGCCATCAACGCACGTCCATCTTTTCCGGGCCTCTACCATCATGGCATGCCCATTCCATCAGGTCAGTTCTCTATCAACATACCTCCTGAGGTCGATGCCAATACGACATGTCCATATTTTTTGGGTCGCTGCCACTACGGTATGTTCATCTTCATTTGAGTCTCTGCCCCATGGCACACTCATCACTTGTGTGTTTTGATTAATCATCTGTATTTTCATGTTCTCATGGATAGCACATACCTGTTAGGAGAGTGACTCCGGTGTTAGTCGCGATGCCTTAACGAGCATTCTTGTTGGGTCAATCCCGATCAGCAATGCGAGTTAATTCATCGGGACTGACATGAGTATGACTGTACTAAGAATCCAATGGATCTAACTGTTGTCATCTCCTTTCGTGACACTCTATAGATTCATTGGATCCTTAGGATGGGGACGGTAAAGCAACCCCATCAAAGTCATACCATACCCAGACTTACCCCACACTTAGATACTAGGTTGATGCACTTGTCATTAGATGGTGTGCTAGGTTAGAGTTTATGATGCTAGGTAGTATTTTCAACACCTCTGACTATTGTTGTGTGCAGTGTTGGCTTGCACTAGCCATGTGACACCTCGCCTTTTTCAATGTGCTTGCATGCTTCTTATATGTGATAGTATATTAGGGCGGCTTCTGCATATATAGTATCTATTTATACACACTCACACAAGTGTTATTAGGGGGAAGCATGTAACGATTTCTAATCCTTTGCTTGTAGGTTCTCTTTAGCTCCCCCAAATTATAAGGCACAGCTTGTTATTTTTATGATGCATGGCGTGCCCGCTAACACTTGTTTTATACAGGTCGAGTCTTTATTTTCTATTTCAAATGTATTTGACAGAGTACTAAGAGAGTCTGTATCATAAATAAAGTATGGGCACGGGTTTTGAGGCGGATGATGCATCGAACCATGTGACGAGGACCAGGAGTAGCAGCTCGTGTCGCGTACCTTAAGTCCAAATTTTATATTTTTGTATAGACTTAGGATCGAGCATGTATGCAGAGTTTGGCTGCTTTTATTGTCTTTACTTGATTATGTTGTCGGTCCAGTGGTATTTGGCCTGTTTATATATTCTTTTGTAGTGATTTCTTTCTCTTTTTCTTCTCCTGTGCATTTGCTTGTTGGAGCAATGTATATTATTTCTTTTTGTGTATCTAAACCTCATGAAAATGCAACCTATGCTCACTAAGCACCTTAAAATTTTAAATTATTTTTATCTAACAAAATCCTAATAACAAAAGATTGAGACAATCAAAATTTTAGCATTAAAAGATGCATTAAAATTTTCAAGATTTTTCAAAATCGGTCTTTACTTTTTTTGCATGGCCTTCAGGCTAATTTCAAAATGGTTCACATGCATGACCATAACCGAGTCATATTTAATAGGGCCTCCACACTTAGGAATGTGGTAGATGAATGTGTCATACTTGCATGTCCTAAGGAGTAGCCCCCGCGCTTCTCCAATCCGACTGACTCAGTTTAAATTCGCCTAAGTGGTTGTCTAGCGTGTGTAGGGTGTTTAGAGGCTTTTTGATTCAAATAGGATGTAAGTCCTCTTGTTGGAACATTTATAGCTTTTTAGCTGAACCTCTGCTTTCTCTTCCTTCCTAAGGCATCTTCACCACTTCTTCAGGTATAAGTCCACCTCCTGGAGCTCCATCTTTTATTTGTCGGATAGAGTTTTATTCCTTTAACCTTAGGGCTACCGAGATTTCTATGGATGACGCAATTCACAGATTGTTGACCAAGGATCTCAGGTTGTGTTGGGACGACTACCTTCACGACCAGGTAGACTTTGGGTGCTAGTGGCTTGGGATAACGAGTCTGTGGTACCCTTACTTGGTTACCTCTACCTCTTAGGACTACTCTTCCCTACCTTTCTTACTACCCCTGTTGAGCCACTTCTACTCCTTTGACTTTGTTGATGTGACTTTCACGGTCCGATGCCAATAAGCTGCCACCCGTTTGAGATACGACGATTTGTCCTCTGCCCTTACAATCTGGATGTGCTATAACGTACTGGGATACCCCTGTTGAAGTGATATATGGTTATTTCATAGGTTTCATGAGCTGAGAAGCCACTACCCATTTAGATGTGGGAGATTCACTCTATGCCCGATGGTGCAGCATGAGCTTCAAAGCATCGAGATTGTTCCATACAGAATAATCACCTTTTGATAACCTATACCCCAAATTCATGATGATAAACTGAAACTCCTTCCATCAAGAATCTTCTTAGGTATTGATACACTTAAAATATATAGTATTTTTAGACACATTTTTATATCTATTTTTGAGATATTGCGCTTTTATGGAAGGTATTTGTGTGTTTTTCTTTCAAGTACAAGTAAAAAGGTGAAAAATGCTAAAAAGAGTGAAAAATGATCAAATTTGGAGCAAAAATATGAAAATGGTGCAAAAGTGTTTTGGCCCCTAAGCGCCGGTGAACAGAGAAGGTTGCGTCTAAGCGCTATAGACAGTTATGTGATGGTTTACTTTATTTTTCTAAAGTTTGAAGGGACATTTGAGGCACCTATTGGCTAAAGAGGGTGGTTATGTCCACTAGAAACGAAAATATGGTTAGAATACTTATGAATGGAGGTATCCTTTGGAGAATACATCGAATTGGGACACATTTTGAAGAATTATAAAAGAAGGAAGCTGAAACTTTTTGAAGTGTGCTTGAAAGTTTTAAAAAGTGTTGGAAAGGGGGAGTTTTGTGAGATAGTTTTGGAGAGATTTTCAAGCACCACAAATTTACTTTATCCTTTTTATTTTTAGTATTATTTAGAGAGTCAAGAGTGTTGTAAAAGAGAAGAGATTCAAAGGAACTTCAAGAGTTAGGTGCAGGATTTGAGATAAGTTTTTATCTTTTGTTTTTAAATTACTTCTGGTTTTAATCAAGCCTTCTTGTTTGTTTGACAATGATTTCTACTTTTAAACTAAAGTGTGGTATTGTTTTCTCCATGGATTCTGAGTAGTTTTATTTATTTTTCTTCTTAAAATGATAAGTAATTAAAGTGTTTGATGGAATTTATGGAGAGTATTGATCTGTAATATCGGAAGAAGTTGTTATGATTTAAATCCATGCACTTCATTTATTTCTTGATTTGGGCTATCCAGCTATTAAAATTTGTTGTGAGAACATGTAAGAACGAGGTGGTATTGTCTCGGTCAACATTTGGAAAGAGTCGCATGAGGTTGTATGAATGAGAATGTAATTCATATGATTTAGTGTAAATAAATAAGGAAATAATCTTTGAAGGGTGTAGACTTAGAGGACTTTAACGTGACTGGTTAAAGCCCCCAACTTGATTTATTGTATTAGGTTTTGATACGAGATGTTAGCCCCCAGGTGGAGGTAATCGAGGGAACTCTAGAGTTAGAGCTAGTATCATCCTTGCCTAGCCGGTCTTCAAAACTATTCAAGCTTTAAATTAGACAATGTACTTTATAGCATCTCTAGTAAGGGTAAGGAATATTATTACTCCTATTTGGCACAATACAATATGCATACTTCCATAACAGAATTCTTATACTTATTACTGACTCATGATAAGAAAAAAGATACTTTCACATCAAGTGCATATTTTTTACATAAACTCAAGTTATTTTTATAAGTTTTATTGTTTTCTCAAAATATCAAAAATACCAAAAAGAATTGAATTTTACCTACTATGAAAATATTTATAGTTTAAATAATTATCTTTTTAAAATAGAAGGTTTGTTGATAAATAGTGCATATTTCTTATTTTCTCTGTGGGTTTGAGATTCAATTCTTAATCAAAAAGTCTTATATTACTTGATAACGATACATATACTTGTGAAGTATCCCAATATATAAATAAATTAAAAATTTAAATTCTTATTTTCTTCAGGATCAATTTTTTGGTTCAGTTGCAAAGTAAGGAAACATAAGTGAAAAATATTATCAAAGACATTGTTATATTGTTGCATATAAATAGTCGGAATCAGGTATCCCCCGAGATGTAATTAACCAGTAGAAATATGTTCCTCTGGGAGAATTTTGATCCCAAAATAAAAAAAAATCTCTTTTTGGTTCTCTGGTTACGGGTGGATTATATAGAGATTTTG
>NW_018235141.1:0-350 GCF_001263595.1 Phalaenopsis equestris
CTGTTTCTATCTCTCTCTCGAGCTCTTTTCACATTTTCTACATCTCACACTCACTCTCACTCCCTTGTGCCCACTCCTTCCTTCCCTCCTTCCCCCCTCCTTCCCCCTTATCTCTTTCACCTTCTCTATCACTCGCTCACTCTCCCCCTCTCTCGTTCAACCTTTCATCTCTCTCTTTCTATTCAATCTTCTCTTTCTTTCCCTCTCTTTCCAACTCTCTGTACTCACTCCCTTCCTACTCTCTCATCTCTCTCCTGTCTCGATATATTTACCTCCCTCTCTCTCTCTCTCTCTCTCAATTCTTTCTCCTTTAAGAATTTCTCTCTTGCTCCCTCCCACTCTCTCTCTCA
>NW_018235142.1:0-628 GCF_001263595.1 Phalaenopsis equestris
GAAGCCAATTCTTAATTAGGCATCTCCTCAAGCTTATCCCCACATACTTTTCATTTTTTCTCTTCTTTTTCATTTGATTTTTATTTTGTTTTTTTTTTCAGGATCATATTTAATCCTTTCTTTTCTTTTTCTTTTATGTGAGGATTACTATATTTGGATAGCCTTTAATGATTTTGAATTTTACGATCCTCTTCCCCAAGTTAAAAGCTTATCACATTTCTTTACTTAGTAATGTACATTAGAACATTAATGATTTTTCATAGAGTCTCCTATTTAAAGCTTAGATTTAAAATTTTTAGTGTTTAAAAAATATAATTATCTTAAAGGAAAAAACTAATTATCACATTTCTTTACTTAATATTTTAATTGGCTTCATTTGAATTATCTTAAAGGAAAAAACTAATTTACACTTCTGAACTTATTCTACCCCCATCTTTTAATTTTAAAGTATTAGTATCTTTACTAGTAGAGTTCTCATGTAATTCTTTTTTTTCAATTCTGCTAGAATTCCTTAGTGTAACTGTCGGCATAAAAAAGTTGACGAGTTGTTCGTGGGAAGCTGTCGGTCGCCAGAATCGAAATTTCATCGTCCGCTTTGAAAGGACATTTAATTTACATATATATATAT
>NW_018235143.1:0-765 GCF_001263595.1 Phalaenopsis equestris
GCATGGAATCAACTAAGGAGTTGTTTATGTGCGAGAAAGATGGATTAATTTCACTCCTACACGGATCAACGAATAACATATGATAGAGAATGTTCCTATCTGTCACTATTCCAATTTCGTCCCAACGAGAAACCAGATGAATGAGATTTACCAGTATTCAACGGACGAAACTGACGATTGGGAAATGAGAGAGAATGGGTATTTTAGTTTTTCTGCAACACTTTTGAATCCCATTTCAAAACATTGGCACTTTTTCATTTCTGAAAAATTGTTACCGACAATGAAGATCGGTAAAGTTTCTAAAGAAAGTGCCATTTTGAATTACTGCATCCAAAGAGGACTGCCAATCGACATTGGATCAATAATTGTGAAGTCAATTTTGGGCCTGATCATTCATGGATCAACTTATGGGCTTGGACACTTTCTCACTTTGCAGTCAGTTCCAAGTGTCCTATGAAAATTAGGAAAAGGTACTGCTACCTTGGAAGCCTTTGGATCCAACCTAAAGATTCCCAGTTTTTGAAGATGAAAATGACATGGCCATTATAGTAGATCAAGCATCTCAGAATTCACTGCCAGTTCAACCCTTAGTCCCTGATAAGTCTTTGGTGATCATATGCCAAATCAAGAAATTGGAAAAGGAAGTACAAAATGTCATGAATGCGATTAATAATATCTCTGATTTCTTTGATCATCTGGACTGGAGGACGATGGAACATTTCAAACATTTTGGACATCTAGAAGATAGTTTGATACGATTGATGA
>NW_018235144.1:0-1127 GCF_001263595.1 Phalaenopsis equestris
ATTTTGAGTGTTGTGGCTTGGATTACAATGCTGAACTAATGTGTTGAGGTTGATAAAATACCAGACTTAGGTGTGTTATGTAACGTATATTGTACCCCTTGGAATTTATATATAAAAGTGATGTTTTGTGTTTTGAAAATTTATTTGTGAAAATTATATCATTTAGTCACTTAAAATTATGTCTATAATGATTAAATGGATGTCGTTAAGGCTTGAAATTGATAAAATTTATAACAATCTGGGAATTGAACCAAAATCAATAGAGCCCGCCGAAGGAGCCCTCGACGCCGCCGACGGTGGATTTTTCCTGAGACTTAGAATTTAATTCCAATAGAGCGCGCCGAAGGTAAGCTCATGAAAAAACACCTTTAACCACGATTTTGACCGATCAACCGCCACTATTCATCATCCCCTTCCTCTTAAAAATGTAATTTTTGACCTAGGGCTTGAGAGATCTTGAATTGGGAGGTGATTTCAAGGCATTTTGACACCGGATTTGATCATCTCTAGGTAAGAGCTTCACTCAAAGTTAAAAAGATTTAATTTTCACCATTGATTTCTTCCACATTGAGGAGATCCAAAAATTTTTAGAATGTGAAGAAAATATTGGGAAGAAATTCATGGAACTTAGTGTAAATATCTTAGAATTACTTTTGGAAGCTATTATTTTCATATTTGAAGTATATTTTAGAATTTTCCTATAATTTGATTACAAAATTGAGTTCAACGAGTTTCTCTTCATGAATGTGATGGCTCAAACAAGATTTACTTCAGTCTTTAAAGGAAAGAAGTGTATAAAAGATCGAAGTGTATACAAGATCGAGTTTTTAAGAGTCTTGAAAGAGAAATTGAATGAGTTATTGTCGAGCAGAGGTGGGAAAACTTTTGTTACACCACCAATAAAGCTAATGCAAATGTTGTCCAATGTAATCTATTCTAAAGATGGAATCATTCCAGTGCGGGGATTTCCTGTTGAATTTAATGCCGCCCGCATCAACACCTTTTACGAAGTCCCAGACTCTTATAGCTACCACTATGAATCCTTTAGTAGGATGGAAGGCCCCCTAAATGATGTGATCAAATTTCTAACTTATGGGAAAGGAACGTGGAAGATTAAACGACGAGAA
>NW_018235145.1:0-330 GCF_001263595.1 Phalaenopsis equestris
CCTCATGGGCCCAAAATTTCAAAAATTCTAAGAAATCCCAAAAATTCCCAAAATATTTTAAATATTCCTAATTTAATTTTTCTCAACTACCACATGACCCAATTTGACCAATTTGACCATCTTTGACCAAGACCCCTAAATTTCCCTTTAAAGACCCAAATTTTCCCAAATTCAACTCAAATGTCTATCAATTTGATCCAAATCTCCCAAAAATTCAATCCCAAACTCATATACACATTCAATTTGACCAAAATAAACCAAATCCAAGCTCAATTGGCCCATTCTTAGAGCCCAATTTTTATTTAGGTCAAACCCCCAATTTTGGACACA
>NW_018235146.1:0-4200 GCF_001263595.1 Phalaenopsis equestris
ACAACCACTACCTCTCCTCTCCTTCATTGCAGCTATAATTTTGTGGGAGAACTATAATTGCCACTCTTGTAAATTTGGGGGTTATTATTGTCTTGTTTCAGTGGTGGCTTTGGCTAAATGCTACTTAAGTTGTTAACTTGTGCAAAAACATAAGTACTCGTCGTGTCGCTGTGAAAGTTATGTATGTTATGCATTTTAATTTGCAGGTGCCTCAAGCCCCATGCATATATTTTTAAGCATGGTGGGTTAAAGAACCATATGTAACCTCGTATCAACTAGCGGGAAGGATTCCATATGTGATATTATCTTTGTGCATGTACATAAAGTCTCATGCACGCACTTTTAATTGTGGTGGGTTTTGAGGAATATTCAATGCTAAAGTTTCGAAAGACGCTGACTATGCATGTTTTTTTAAGCTTTAGGTCCCCGATAAAGCCCCCCAAGCAGGGACAATGTCGGGACACTGTTGCATTGCTGTCAAATTTTTGTTTAAACGTTGGTCACAAAAGAGCAATTAAATTGAATCAATTTGCACAAAAACACAATCAAATTAAAGCTAATAAAATAAATTTAAGAATAAACTGAGATTTAAAATTAATGTATAAAATATCTTTAAAAATATAATTTTGAATACAAATTAAACATGCACTAGCGTTAATAGGGACATGATAGCTCATTAATGAGCTTGAATGCGTTCTCAGCCTGTCAGGTCACAACAATTTGGCTGAACCGATGTCTACCGATTGATGTCGGCCCAGCGCTACCCTGGTGTTGGGAATCTCCTTGCCTTTCTGGGCTTGAGTTACTCTATGATCATTCGATGTTGACACTTCTTCTCTAGGCTTATGCTCTCTAACTTGAGCAACTGCTTCTCAAATGGCCTCCATCATTAGATGGAGGACCCATCATTTGCTCCTTCAACTCTTATATTTGTTGGTGCATAAAATTTCTAGTGCACTCCGTGCTAGAGGTATCACTTTGTTGGGTTTCTTCTCTTCGTGTTTATCCTCTTCTTGTTGTTGGCATGCTCTACGCTCTCTACTTTTTTTAAGATGTTGAATTCGGAATAAGACGTTATATTTATGCTCCAGTTTCAGTGAGGGTTGTTAACAATTTTTTATGTATTTTAATCATATAAGCCTAGGGCATGGCTGCCTTCTGGGTCGGGTGACTATCTTCTCGCTAGAGGTCGGTATGACTAATCCAATCAATAGTCTTGTCGATCGGTCGGCCTTAGCAGATTCTACCAGTCAGTCAGGCCAGCGGGGCCTTAGTCGATACTTAATTGGATGAGTATGTGATTTGGTTTATGCTCCTGGTTGGCTAGGCTCAATAGATGTTGTCGGTCGGCTCGGCTGTGGAAGTTGTAGGTCGACTGACCTTCTACTGGTGGCAAAACTGATCTGTTCAACTAATTCTTATCAATCGGTTGGCCTAATCCGCCATCAGTCCTCGATCCCCGTCAGGAAACCCTAATCAACATAGTGAACTTATGCTATCGAGTATAGAGTGAATCACTATAATTCAACTGATATTCTCTCCCTCATCAGCTCTTGCTAGTACTTGTGGAGACTACTAGTTGCCTCCGATATAGCTATGGAACCCGAAGGGAGTAGCTCTTTTCCCGGGTCAGCTTCATCATCACCTTTATAATGTTGTCTCTAGTTATTTTATTAAATAGTTAAATTATTTGAATTTATAATACAAATTGAATATGTAATAATTATGATACTCTAAATAAGCTTTGGAGAATTCTTCTCTCACTGCGCTTGGCTCCTTTCAACTAAAATATTTGACTTCCTAAAATTTGGCGTTGACATATTTACCCTCAAATCTTCTAATCTGCAAAAAAATTAAACATTAAGTAATTTTAAAAATATCAATTAAATATTTGCCGTCCATTAACGGCCATCTATTATTGTATATTTGAACCTTTCTGAAAATTTATAATCATCTCAACCGTCAATATTTTGATCACATTCATACCCCTGCCCAAAGTCTTTCTTTTATTTAATTATTATCCAATTAAAGCATAGTTTATCAAGGGGGGTTTACATGCACACTGCCCAATTCCCATGTATTTGCATATTTCCACCTATGAATTTCTTTGTTACATTTATATCATTTAAAGCTTTCGTATCATTTAAAAATTATTATTATTTAGCGTTTTAGCATTGCATGAAAATCCATCACTTGCTTAAGTAATTAAAGTGAGAGGTAGAAATGCCCAAAATTTTTACGTGAAAACCCATGGAAAGAAGCAAAAAAACTATGGAGCATAGCACACTTGAAATAATTCACTTTGTATGGATAAATACAAATGGTCACTCTTTTCTTGAGTAAGAGAAGATGGAATTATAAAGTTGACGTATAATGACATTTCAACAATGATAGTCGTGACGGGTCGTGAACGTCGTGATCGTATGCAATGGAGTCAATGGTGTGTCGTGAATGTTGTAGATGGTAATTGTAGTGTCAGCTTGTCATAGGGTTCGTAGTTGAGAGTTGTGATAATAGTTAGTTAAGCAGGTTATAGATGGTTGCTTCAGGGGCGACTATAGGCCATAGAGGCCGGAGTTGGCAATCACATGAGCTATGATAACTTTTGTAGGCCGCAAAGGCTGGAGGTAGGAGCTATAGGAGTTATGATAGTATTCGTAGGCCACAGATGTTGTAGTTGAGAGTTGCATAAGCTGTGAAACATGTAGGTCATAGTGGTGAGTTGTGATAACTTTTGTAGGCCACAAAGGCCGGAGTTGGGAGCTACATGAACTGAGATAATATGTGTAGGCTGCAGAGACCAGATTTGGCAGTTACATGAGCAGTGATAACATTCGTGGGCTATAGAGGTCGGAGTTGGGAGTCACATGAACTATGGATCACGTAGGTCGTAATGGAGAGTCACAATAATGTTCGTAGGCTACAGAGATCTGAGTTGGGAGTTGTATAAATTCAAATAATATACATAAATCACAGAGGTCAAAGTTGGGAACTGCATGAGCTATGAACTGTGTTGGCCGTGTTTGATCACATAAGTCGTAGTGGTGAGTTGCAGTGATGTAGGTAGGCCACAAATGCAGGAGTTGGGAGTTGTGTGAGTTGTGATAATATTCATGAGTCATAAGCTGGAGTTGGGAGCTACATAGATTGTGATAATGTATGTAGGTTGTATTAGTCGGAGTTGAGAATTACATAAGTTGTGATAACATTTGTAGGCCATAATGGCCAAAGTTTGGAGTTGCACAAGCTGTGATAATGTTCGTAGGACACAGAGGCTGAAGTTTGGATTTGTATGAGTTGTGGACCATGTAGGTCATAGTTTGTCACGTAGGTCATAGTGGTAAGCTGCAATATGAGAGCTTCAAAAGTCTAGAGAAAGTAATTGTATACTGAGTATGACAACTGTAAGCAGTTATTGTGAGATTTGTTGTGATGCATCGTTACATTGTCTTCAGGGTGTGTTGTTACACAACATTGTAGGGTGTTTCCTTACTAAACAACACGCTCCATAATTCCATGTCGCATGTTATGATTCTTCAAGAGGATTCGTTGCAACTAGTTGGGGGCAATCGGCGGCGATTTAAGGTGGTCGACAAGTGATGGTCTACGGTAGTCGGTTGTTATAGGAGCGAGAAACGTTAATCAGATGTTTGAAGTAGAAATGACACTGTGTTTCTGCTCCTTCTCTTTGTCTTTTTTCAGGCTCAACACTACGTCTTGGTACGCTCTCAAGGGGGGTGGGGCAATATTTATAAAGTCTGAGAGACACAACCCTACAAACAAAGGAATTAGAACCACTACATCAGACAACCTAGAGAGATTCTCTCTATTGGTTGACATTTTGTGGACATTTGAGTGTCTTAATGATAACGTAATTGAGCGATATTGGGCTATTTAGATTTGTATTGTCGAGACATTCAATTTGATTATAATCTTATCTGATTTGGAATATATTTGACCTTCCAATTAGGCTGCAAAAGTTTCCAAAGGCGGCTTAATTGATTGATCGGGTTTATATTTGACTCAGATTGGACAAAAGTTGTTGAATTGGTCAATCTGACTATAAATTTGTTGAATTTAAAGTTATGGATGATTTTTAATTGGATTTTGAGCATTTTTTTCTCAAAATTTTGCCCTGATATTTGTGATATCCATCGAGTTTTGTGTTAGTGATAATATATATATATATATATATATATA
>NW_018235146.1:4736-6149 GCF_001263595.1 Phalaenopsis equestris
CATACATCCCCCGCATGCAGAGATGCTTCAGGCGTTGTCCGATCATGACTGTAGATCACGGTGATCTACAGTCATGAATATTTCAATTTAAAAAAAAAAAAAAATTTAGGTGGGGCCCATCGAAATACAGTACCCTGACCCTAGATCACCTGATTTACGGTCAAGATCGGACACCACATGCAAGATGCATGTGGTGTCCATCCATATGGAATAATTTTTCTTGTGATAAAGCCCTCGACTCTCCTAGGAAGTTACACACATACCGCAGAATTTTATGTATTTACACATTAAACATCTAAACGTTTATATTCCCGATCATATTTCATCATTCGACATGAAATATGATACGAATGTCGAGATAATTTTTGAAATAAAAAATATTAAAGTTTGATTAAGTGTCATTCAGAACTCCAATTTCAGTAAATTCACAGTCCTGCTAACCAGCTCGATGAGAAAGACCCAATAGTACAAACTTTGATCTCATCTAAACCAAACTGAGCTGTGATCAAGTCATTAAACCATGTTTAGAAGTTTTTTGTACGCATTTGGGAGTTTTAATGGATGCCAAAACTAGCAAATTTATAGTCAAATTGAGTGTCTCGACGAGACGAATCCAACGAGCCAAATATCGCTTAATTTTGACATCATTAAGACATTCAAATGTTTATCAAATGTCATATGGTCCAGAGAAGCTCTTTGAGCCGTCCAATCAAAGTGGTTCATATTCCTTCATTTATTGCAGCTGAGACTATAAATAGAGCTTCATACATGTCATGAGGAAGGCAGAAAGCTTGAGGCTCGAAAAGGAAATTGAGGTCCAATATCACTCCTATCGTCACTGACCACTGTCAACCGCCGTCGACCACCACTGACTAACGTCAGCCGCCGACGGCCGTCGACAACCACCTACCTTCGTCAAGCACTTATGTCTTCGTCGACCACCGCCAATCTTCGTCAACAACGCATCAACCGCCGACCACCGTCGACCCATGTCTACCACCACCGACCGTTGTCGACTACCACCAATTTCTGTCGATCACCACCAACTATCATCGATCACCACCAAACATTGTCAACAACTATTGATCAGATGCGGCCAATCGCAATCGGTCGCCGCACGTTCCTGACAACAAATTCATCCGTCAGTTGACTTTGTAACTTAGGAAACCTAGTAACAATTTCTCTCCTATGGGACAAGTGGTTACAACTGCAATCATTTATGTATGGTGAAACTTTTCAGTTGGGTCAGACCCCAAGGTTTTTCCTTTTCCAGATTTTTCACGTAAAAGTTTCATTTGTCATTTTCAATTGTTTTCTTTCATCTGAGTATATGATGAATCTTCATATCACACTAAGACGATAATATGCTACTCTACCGCCACACTAAGACGATAATATGCTACTCTACCGCCG
>NW_018235147.1:0-1212 GCF_001263595.1 Phalaenopsis equestris
TATGGATGATATTCTGAAGTACGAGCACTTAGTCGGTACGAAATCCGCACCTACGCCTCCCAATCATTTTACGCCACGTAATAGACATCATTTTTTAAAAATTTAAAAAGTGGAGCCCACTTTCAAGAGAGGGGTTGGTTTTTAATGGGAGACCGCACACAACTCTGAGTGCGGTCACTGTATGGAATAATTTTTCCAACCTCACCCTGATGCCCCTAACATTTTGAATGGCTCAACTTTGTTTATGAATTCAACAAGTAGTAATGTTTTGTAATTGTTCAGTGTGGGACTAAAGAGTTGCAAGCTTCACATTATAAACCACAGGACAGTTACATACATACGGCTCAATTCCTATAAATTTACATATCTAACATGCAAAACCTCAATTTAAAAGCAACCCGACAGGCTCAATTTTATTGGCTTGTTTTATTTTATTTTATTTTTATACTTAACTTTTATTTTCTCCCAAAATATGGTCATATTAAATAAAAATGGCATACTTTTTTCTTAAAAAATTTGAGCTAATTTAATTATTTTAATGTTAATGATATAAAATTATTTTAATTTTAAAAATTTTAGATATATGTTATTTAAACTAAATTAAATTTTCAGTTATATTTTATATTTGATTTTAAGTAATTATTGAGCATATTACAGAGCATTCACATGAGTTTGAAATGATTTTTTTTAAAAAATTATTTTCTTATTATTTTTTTTTTTACTTTTAGTTGATAACATATAAAAGCAATTTAGTTTAAATTAGCATTTAATCGTGATCTATTTACATTAAATTATATTTTTATTTATAATTATATTTAATATTGATAATAAGTTAATTACGCAGATGTTTCAAAAAACAATTTTTATTTGTATATTTTCCTCAAATTTATATTGCAAATATAAAAATATATAAAATCATCAAAATCAATCCCAAATCTTCATAAAAATATTTGAAACTAATTTTGAAATTATCAATTTATGGTCTCATCAAAAAATATTTCCTGGTTCCATTCCTTTTTGTTTATTTTTATATGCTTATAATTTCATATATCATTCCTTATAACTTGATCCTCTAATAAAAAAATAAAAAAATAGTAATAATAACAAAAATAAAAAATAAAAAATAAATAGCTGGCAGTTCCATACCAAATTTCTTATTACTCAAACCCCACTTTACTTCCAAAAGCCAGCCGTTGTTGGGTCAGCAAACAC
>NW_018235148.1:0-1743 GCF_001263595.1 Phalaenopsis equestris
AATGTTCTTTCCATAAGCTGTGACTGAGTATCAGAGCCAAAAGTCTGACCCCTTTATGTAGAAGCATGTGAAGTAGAGGCTCGTGAGTAGAGGTAGCAGAACTACTGAAGAATCCACCCTTTCAACCAAAAATAGAATGATGTGAATAAGTCTTCACATTCACACTGGTAATAGGCTTCAATGGCTGTAAGATCTCCTCCCAGCTATCATATCTAACACTAGCCTCCTTACATAATGAAAAAATCAAGGATGCAAATCCCAAACCAGCGGTAGTAGCAGCGATGGCAGAACTGGTAATAATTGCAAATGCAAATGCAAATCCTCCAATATCAGTAGGCTTGGACTGCTGAATACAGTAGTTCAAAGTTTATCTCTCTTGAGTCACTTCTGTTAAATGATTTGTAGGCAACAGACGAGCAGAAATAAAATAATGTTTGCATTAGCATACAACTTCGAGGTAGAAAAATTTACTCTTCTTTCATTCGTAATCTTCTATAATCCTCTCCTAGTAGTTAAAGATGATATAATCTCGTCTAGCTCCTCCTCAGTAGGACTATAGTTTGCATAAAAATACAAATTATTAGGAGACAAATGATAAACTAATTAAATACCTCAAGAAAAAATGGTACTATTTTCTCCCTCTCAATGACTTTTTCTTCATCAGCCTCCGAGAGATTAGCATAGAACTATCCTATAATAGAAATCATGGCAACAGCAGAAAAATAACAGAACCACTCCCACTGGCGACTAACAATCAACTCTTCAATGGCTCCTCCAAGACTTTTAAAACATTGGTCAGGAATCAGTTTCTTGTATGCAGTGCATTGCTATAACTGTATTGAGCTCTTGAACTAACCAATTTACTCCAATCAAACAGATCTTTCCCCTTGCTTCTTTTCATTCTCGATGCCATTTTCTAAGAAATTGTATAAAATTTAAAATAAATTCCATAATTAACTCCAAATCAGTAAACTTAACTTCTACAAGCTTAAACTAACAAATCTATGCATTTTTCCATCAAGTTTTCCAAAATTTTCACCATGAATAGTGATTTTCGGGTAGCTCATGAATGTGCTTGAAATAAATGGTGAAAATAAAAAAATTTTTGCATAGAAGTGAAGCACTTACCTAAAGAAGATCAAATATAACAATTTTGGCTTGAATCCACCAAGAAATCTTCAAAATAGGTGATGCCATAGACTAGAAATCGCAAAAAAACTGAGGAAGAAGGCGAGCAAAGGAGAAAAAATGGAGTTTTTTTGGACAAAAAATTCACTTAAAATCGTTCACGAACTGGTGCGTAAGCGCAAAGGGTTCGGCACTTAGGCGCCATTCTATATGTTTAGTCAGCTCTTAAGCACGGATTTCGGTGCTTAGGCTTTAGTGAACAAATTTTGATTTTTTCCATTTAAGTGAAATGAACTCCTAGCCTAAGTCAACCAACCCTCTATGGTCTCAAAACACAATGTATACTATTTTCTTTCTCTTATCTCTTCTCTTAGTCAAGTCATTTGGAGATCATTTAATAATTTTAATTGATTTTTAAAAGTGACCATCAAATTTGAAACTTAAATGATTTTTAAAAATCAAAATATAACTCCAAAAATTATGAAACTTAGTTTTTTGAGTTCTCTGATATCAGGGGGATTTAATAAAAATAAAAATATATTTAAAATAAAAACTTGATTTTTAGGTTATTTTTAATTATTTTTAATAATTAAAAAATAATAAAAAAATCATAAA
>NW_018235148.1:2212-2504 GCF_001263595.1 Phalaenopsis equestris
AAAATAATTATATGAATTAAATTAAATTGTGAAAATTCACATTTTCTTCTCTGATGTCTTAACTGACTTATCAGTAAGGTTACATAAAAATTTCAAAGTCATTTGACTTAAATTTGACAAATTATGAAAGTTTGGACCCTTAGGGGCAAAATTGTAATTTTGGATATTTTGGCCTTAATGAACATTTAGGCTTAATCAAAATGGGAAATGGGTAATTTACCATTTTGATTAACTGATTTGATGGTTTGCAATAAAAAATGAATTTAATTGGTAGAAACCCACTTCACTTTGC
>NW_018235149.1:0-956 GCF_001263595.1 Phalaenopsis equestris
TTTATGGTGGTTAGCTCCCCAATTTTACCAAAGATGCCCAATTTGACGTTTTGCCCTTAAACTTCCCCAAATTACCTAAATACCCTTGAAACCCTAAATTTGGCTAAAATTCCCAAATTTATCCAAATTACCCAAATTTGGTCAATAGTCATTTCAAACCTTTGGAAAATACCCAAATTACCCAAAATCACCAAAACTTGCCAAATTACCAAAATACCACTCCCTAGCTCAAAATTCCAAAAATTCCAAAAAATCTCAAAAATTCCCAAAACCTTCCAAATATTCCCAATTTAATTTTTCTCAACTTCCTCATAACCTAATTTGACGAATTTGACCATCTTTGTCCAAAACCTCCAAATTTCCCTTAAAAGGCCCAATCTCCCCAAATCCACCTCAAATGTCCACTAAATTGATCCCAATTTCCCCAATTTCAATCCTAAACAAAAATTCACCTTCCATTTAACCAATTTAAGTCAAATACAAGCTCAATTGGGCCATTCTTTGAGCCAAATTTTGATCCAAATCAAAACCCCCAATTTTGGTCACATGACCTAATCTCACCCAATTAAACCCATAGCCCACTCAACTTACCACAATTTATGTTGAAAACTCTTCATAAAATCTTTAAACATCAAAATTGACCATTAATTCGCCTTGGCGAAGTCTCAATTTCATTTAATTTCAACTTAAGTTAAAAGACCTAAATTTTGCCTCAAATTGGCTATGCTTTCAAATTTCACCAAATTGATTGCCTTAACCCCAAAATTGGCACCCAATTCATGTTGAAAACTCTTCATCACATTCCTATTGACCATTATCAACAATCAATTTGGACTTAGCCCAAGCCTAGCCCAATCTAGACCCAAGTCTAGCTCAACATGCCCAAATCCAAAAATCCAAAAACCTTCAATTTGAGCATTCAATTGAACTCAAAATTCTTTCAATCCTTCATCAAA
>NW_018235150.1:0-2309 GCF_001263595.1 Phalaenopsis equestris
TTATGAAAAAACTTAAAGCTAATACACATTTGTTATGGTAAAGAAATATGAATGTTTTTAACTTTAAGAGGAGGATAGTGGAGTTCAAAATTATTAAAAGATATCCATATATAATAATCCTCACATGACATATGAAAAAAGAGAAAAAAAGAGAAAAAAGAAAGGATTGAAAATGTTCCTACAAGAAAAAGAAAAAAAGAAAAGAAAAGCAAAAAAGAAAAAAATATGTGAGGAAAAGCTTGAGGAGATGCCTAATCAAAAATTGGCATCACTTGAATCATCTTAAGGAAATGGACATATTTACATTTCTAAAGTTATACTTAAAATATTAGCATCAATACTAATAGAGTTCTCATAAAATGGATATTTTTTCTAAGTATCTTAAGTATGATGAATTGCAGTTATTTTTGAAATAAATAGAAAATCAAAACTCTTAGACTTGACTTCTAAATATTCTTATATTTTAGTTTTTAACCTGAGTTGTTAAAATTTTTTTTGAAAGTTTCACTATAGCATTTATAAAGCAAAAATTATAGAATTCTTTAAATTAAATTTGCTACCACTTGTTATAAATTTTATTTAGTATAAGGAATTACTTGTGAGGACAAGTAATGACAAGTAACATTTAAGTTTGTGGGAATCGATCCACCTAAAAATAACTTGTTTTTAGTGCATATTTTATAAGCATTTTATGTACATTTTTTATGATATTGCACTTTAAAGAAATATATTTTGCATCTTTTGGTTTCAGAAACATGAAATGGACATTTAGAGAAAATGAGAAAAAAAATAAAGCAAAAATAATGATCTTTGTGTGACGCTATAGTGCCACCCCTCGGCGCCTTAGCACCACAGTAGAGCGAAGAGGGCACTTTGACGCTATAACGCCGACAACTACCTTTCTAGAAGATACATCGAATTCAACCAAATTTTAGAGGGGTGTTTGAAGCAGCCCTTGGTTATTTTCTATTTTTTATTTAATAAGAGGGATTTGACCAACTTTAGAGACCTTTTGAAGCCTCAAACTTCGATTGGGTGGTAATAGTGAGCTAGGTTTTTCATATTTTGTGTTCAAGTGTAAGTGTGTGTTTTAGTATGAAGAAGTTTGGAGATTGCTTAGATAAAACTCCAGAAGTTTACTTGGAGAGAAAACATAAGGTACTTTGTATTTGTGTTTGAGTTTTTATTATAGGACTTGGATTTCAATGCAAATATTTTGTTTTTGTTTAATCTCTATGAATTTTGAGTAGTTCCCTTTCTTTCTTCTTGTATATGAGACTTAATCTTGTGGAATAAGAATGATTTAAAGATTTCTTTTTTACTTTTAAAAATTGTGATGGTCTTTTCAAACTGGTCACTTATGAGGTTAAAACCCGTTGATAAACATAATGACCTGAGTGAGCTATGATTTCACCCAACTAGTAGATACCACACTTTCTTCTATACAAGAGTCATTGCAGTCACCTAAGGGGCAGTGCAAATAAATAGTGAGATAAGTTTTGATGGGCGTAGAATTGGTTAGATCTAGAGTGACAAGCTTGATTATTATCAGTTTGGCTTAAGGTTTAATATTCTGATGCTAGGATTCAATCATTATAATGGCATATGCTAGGGGCATCTAGAGGTGAGAGGCTAGATAACACTAATGTGGACTTGAGATGTTAATGAATCGATCTTAAGTTAGCTAATGTTCTTTGCAAGCACCAGGAGGGGGTAAATAATAAGGTATGCTTTTATTTGTCACAATACCTCAATTTTATCTTAAATCATTTGAATCCTACATATATTAAAATCTCTTTGCAAGGGGAAATGTTTTCTATAATATCCAAACTCGTTGTTATATTTTGTTAAGTTGTTACATTTAGTTGTTAATTTCTTTATTAGTTTGTAAGTAATAATTTTTATTAAGCATATCATTTTAGACTTCTTATCTTTTAAATTTGCAATTTAAATAGAATTTATGTGAGTTGATTTTAAGAGTTACCACATTCCTCATGGGATTGATACTGGGGTTTTGAAGTAAAATCCTATATTACTTGAAACGATGCCTATACTTGCGTAGTCCCCTAGTGTGAAAATATATTATATAATTCATAAATCACTACATTTGTTCATACTAGCCGCTAGATATAAATTAAGATATATTTTTTGGCAAAATTAAAGAGATTAAAAGTACACGTAAGTGCGGGTTAAGTCAACGTATCAACACACGACAACAATAAACTCCGCGAGAGGTGTGCAAACAATCATCATGCGCCCAAATTATGAAGTTAACACCGTGTTGACCTCACTTTTGGTTGAGGTCTAGA
>NW_018235151.1:0-432 GCF_001263595.1 Phalaenopsis equestris
TGGACATTTGAGTTGGATTTTGGGAAATTTGGGTCATTAAAGGGCAATTGGGGGGTTTTGGTTAAAGATGGTCAAATTGGCCAAATTGGATAAATTAGGTCATGTGGTAGTTGAGATAAATGAAATTAGGATTATTTAGGATTTGTTGAAATTTTCTGGGAATTTTTGGAATTTTTGGAATTTTGGGTCCAAGAATATATTTTGGTAATTTGGGGGTGTTTTAGGGGTAAAAGGCCAAGATGGGTATTTTGGTAGATTTGAGGTACCAAGCATCACCAATAAGCAATGGACCAATGAGAACCCCATTTTGGGTCCTCTACATAGTGGTCTTAGCCAAACCATAACCCTAGGGCTAGTAGGTTTAGAAGACCATCTACATGTGTATCCCAAAAGATCAAAGGATCTAGGCTAGAAATTTGAGTTCAGGGTTGT
>NW_018235151.1:752-1724 GCF_001263595.1 Phalaenopsis equestris
GTGCCTTATAAAGAAATTCAAGAGATTATTAAAAAATGCCATGATTTTGAATTTGAAGGACATTTTGGGAATGATAGAACTGTTCACAAAAATTTTATAATCTAGATTTTATTGGCCTACTCTAAAAAAAAAAAAAATCTGAAGCACTATATATCTATCAAAACATGTGATCAATGTCAAAGAGTAGGTAATATTTCAAGAAGAAATGAAATGACTCCAAATTTTAATTAAAAAATTGAAATTTTTGATCCATGGGGATTAGATTTTATATGACCATTTATACCCTCATTCAGAAATATATACATATTGATTGCAGTGGATTATGTTTCAAAATGGATTGAAGTAATAACTTTATCTCGATGCGATGCTCGTAGTGTTTCAAAATTTTTAATTAAAAATAATTTTACAAGATATGGAATGCTTACCAATGGAGGATCTCATTTTAGAAATACAATAATTGCAAGATTGGTGAAAAAATATAATATAGTGCATAAAGTTGCAACTGTTTATCATCCTCAGATGAGTGGTTTAGCAGAAGTATATAATTGTGAAACTAAGAGAATTATGGAAAAGAGTGTTAATCCTAGTAAAATGAATTGGTCTACTAGATTGGATTCTGCATTATGGGCATATAGGATAGCCCATAAGACACCGATAGGAATGTCCCCTTATAGATTAATTTTTGGGAAGACTTGTCACTTGCAAGTTGAATTGGAACATAAAGCTTATTGGGCTATACAAGAATTCACTTTCATGTTGAAAAAAACTGGTGAGAAAAAATTATTGTAATTGAATGAGTTTGAGAAAATCAGAAATGAATCTTACAATAACGTGAGGATTTATAATGAAAAGATGAAAAATGGCATGATCAAAAGATAATAAAAAATAAATTTGAACCTGGATAGGAAGTTTTATTATACAATATTAATAAAAAAATAATTTAAACCTGGATAGGAAGTTTTATTATACAAT
>NW_018235152.1:0-348 GCF_001263595.1 Phalaenopsis equestris
GATGACATTGGTGATCAGAATGATGGAGAAAGAAGAAGTGCTCAATCTAGTGAAGCCTAGGAAGTTCCTCAGATATCTACTGCTGAAGTCAGTAGTTCTAGCAGAATCACGACACTGATATAGATGTATTCTTTATCATTATGCTATCTTTTTGCTAACTAATAGTGGTGAAACAGTGCTATGAAGAGACCAGTCGAGTTGAAGATTTGGAGGAGTGGAAGTTGGGAGGAGTGGAAGTTTGTCATGTATGTTGAGATGAAGTCATTGAGGTCAAATTGGACTTGAGATTTGGCAAAATTTCGAGATGAAAAAAGGGCACCATACAACAAGAGGATCTACAGGCTAAAC
>NW_018235153.1:0-502 GCF_001263595.1 Phalaenopsis equestris
TCTTGTATGTGATACTATGATAGGGCGATCTTCTATAGGTGTCGTGTTTAATTTTACACACTCACACAGGGCTATTATGGGAAAGCATGTAATGATTTCTAATCATTTGCTTGCAGGTGCTATTTAGCTCCCCCAATTATAAGGCACGGCTTGCTATTTTGTGATGCAAGGCGTGTCTACTAACATTTATTTTCTGCAGGTCGAGTCTTTATTTTCCAAATGTATTTGATAAAGTCTTAGGAGAGTCTGTATCGAAAATAAGGTACGGGCATGGGTTTTGAGGCAGATGACGCATCGAACCATGTGACGAGGGCCAAGAGCAACAACTCGTGTCCCGTACCTTAAGTCCAAATTTTACATTATTGTAGACTTAGGACCGGTCATGTATATGCAAAGTCCGACCGCTTTTACTGCTTTCACTGGATTATGTTGCCGGTCCAGCGACATTTGGCCTGTTTATATATATATTTTTGGGTGTTTTCTTTCTCTTTCTCTTCTCGTG
>NW_018235154.1:0-1170 GCF_001263595.1 Phalaenopsis equestris
AATATCATCGAACCCTTATCCAAACTTAATAATTGGCAGGTCTGACAGTTCATCCCTATTGACAATGAACTCCATTCCAGAGGTAAAAGAAAAGATCAACCTTGGTGAAGACATTGTTTCTTGCATCTGAAGAATTTCCAAAAGTTAGCGATGTCCCATGTTTTATAGTTGACAAAAGTACTCAAACTGACGCATTTGTCTTATAAACCGGGCATCCTAAAAAAAATTTATTTTTTTTGTTGATTTGTGATTTAAAATGTGAAAGAGTTGCAACAAGTGCGAAGAGATGTAACGGATTGGCTTGATTCGTAGAAAAGCAAACCAGACCTGAAGGATATGAAGAAAATGCAAATTTTTCGAGTTTAGGACCCAGTGCGGGACCTACAGAAAAGCAAATCAAATCCCGAGGGGGAAGGAAGGAAATGCAAAATTTAGGAGTTTACCCAGTGTGGGATCTATAGAAAAGCAAAACCATCCCCCAAAGGGAGAAGGAAGGAGAAGGAAATGAAAAATGAAAAGTTTAGGAGTTTATGACCCAATGCGGGACTTATAGAAAAGCAAAACCATCCTCAGAAGGGAGACGAAAATGCAAAGCTTAGGAGTTTAGGACCCATTGCGGGACCTAGAAAAGAAAAACCATCTCCCGAGGGGAGACGAAAATGCAAAGTTTAGGAGTTTAGGACCCAACGTGGGACCTATAGAAAAGGGAAATTCAACCCAAGGGGAAGAAAGAAAATGCAAAGTTTAGAACCCAGCGCGGGACCTACTTTACATAATGCCCGGGTGGAACTAGTCCACTGACACATCTATTGGGGGTCCAACCAACATATAAAAACCATAATGTTCGTAATGGTCTTCTGAATCACTCTGTTCAAAGATGGTTGAACAGATGATCCTGAAGTTCAAAAGAGTTGACGTACTTTCCCAAGACATAAATGGGTAAAGTATGCCAACGGAAGAAAGGTAATCTTGATTCATGAGGGACATGAATGCATTACCGATGTATGAAGATATTTTTTCTTGATTTAAATGGAGAGAGAAGCTAATCCCCAGCGGAGTCGCCAGAAGCTGTCGGCACTATTTTTGGTGTGGGGTTTGCCCGTAAGAAGCTGTCGGTCATCGTAATGGAAATCCAGTTGCCTGCTTCGGAAGGACGATTAAAAAAAATTT
>NW_018235155.1:0-350 GCF_001263595.1 Phalaenopsis equestris
GGTAGATTTAAAGGAATATTTTTGTAATAAAAATTTATTTTGTGACTTAAGATGTTTAGTATAAGAGAATCAAATTATAGTCAGCTATTTAAAGTAAAGGAAACTATCTTTTGAAATATTAAAAATGTGGAAAGTCATTTGAGAAGAAAAGATTGGGACTCAATGATGTAAAAACTATGAAATATCTATAAGTTAAGGGAATACTTTGAGTTTCAAATTTACGGAAAGAAAAGTGAAGTTCAAAATCATTAAAGGCTAGCAGATATAATAATCCTCACTTGAAAAAAGGAAAAAGTAAGGATTGAAAAAAAATCTCTGGAAAGAAAAGAAAAATATATAGGATTGAAAGC
>NW_018235156.1:0-348 GCF_001263595.1 Phalaenopsis equestris
GTAACACTTTTTTGCTCCTTAAGTTAACTTCTGTGATTTCTTCTTCTTGAGATGTCATTGTTGAATCGTCCGGTGTCTCTTCCTCTTCATCGGAAAGATCTAAGTTGATGGTAAGCGGTGTACCGTGATGCTCGAGAATTGGCTCCTCGTTATCGGTGTCTTTGTAAACGAATTCATCTAACTCAAGTATGATTTGAGGATCATTTTGAGGATCAAGCTCAAAGCTAGATTGGTCATAATCAATTATGTTATCACCTGAAACAGTTAAAACGTAGCTGAAATCACAATCATTATATTCATAAAACCCCAGAGAAATAAAAAGATAATCATACAAAGTCAAGGGTTTGA
>NW_018235157.1:0-1118 GCF_001263595.1 Phalaenopsis equestris
AATTTTCCGGTGTTGTTCGGGTTTTATTATTCTGCTGTGTCTCACTACTGCTGGTTTTATTAGAATATGTCGTCAAAGATTTCAATGAAACCAGGCGGATCGGAAGGAATAAACCTGTCATCAAGAAACCGCGGAGGTTGTATTTTAGTAATTTTACGGTGTTGTTCGGGTTTTATTATTCTGTCGTGTCTCACGACTGCTGGTTTTATTGGAATATGCCGCCAAAAATTCCAAAGAAACCAGGCGGATCGACAAGAATAAATCTGTCTAGAGGAAACTGCAGAGGTTATATTTTGGTAATTTTCCGGTGTTGTTCGGGTTTTATTATTCTGTCGTGTCTCACGACTGCTGGTTTTATTGGAATATGCCGCCAAAAATTCCAAAGAAACCAGGCGGATCGACAAGAATAAATCTGTCTAGAGGAAACTGCAGAGTTTATATTTTGGTAATTTTCCGGTGTTGTTCGGGTTTTATGATTTTGTCGTGTCTCACTACTTCTGGTTTTATTGGAATATATTCCAATGAAACCAGGCGGATCGACAGGAATAAACCTGTCTTGAGGAAACCGCGTAGGTTGTATTTTGGTAATTTTCCGGTGTTGTTCGGGTTTTATTATTCTGTCGTGTCTCACTACTTCTGGTTTTATTGGAATATATTCCAATGAAACCAGGCGGATCGACAGGAATAAACCTGTCTTGAGGAAACCGCGTAGGTTGTATTTTGGTAATTTTCCGGTGTTGTTCGGGTTTTATTATTCTGTCGTGTCTCACTACTTCTGGTTTTATTGGAATATATTCCAATGAAACCAGGCGGATCGACAGGAATAAACCTGTCTTGAGGAAACCGCGTAGGTTGTATTTTGGTAATTTTCCGGTGTTGTTCGGGTTTTATTATTCTGTCGTGTCTCACTACTTCTGTCATTGAAAATAAATCTGAATCGCATCCTGGAATGCTATCATGGCTTGAAACATTATCTTTCTGCTTTCCTGTATACAATACTACCTGTTAGTGAGTACCTGTTAGTGAGAATACTACCTGTTAGTGAGTCATCTTTTATATACAAAAAAATACAAAATTTGATATTTTAGGTAACATTTACTTTTGCATCTCTTATTTTT
>NW_018235158.1:0-8243 GCF_001263595.1 Phalaenopsis equestris
CGCTAAATTTGACATTCGTTTGACCTTTAAAATGCATCCAGAAATCTTATAGTAGTGGTTTAATGACTTGATCTGAGTCTGCTTTGATTTAGATTGGACTAACTTTTATATCATTAGGTCCGTCTCATCGAACCGATCAATTTGATTATAAGTTTGCTGAAATTAGAGTTCTGGATGACTCTTAATCGAAGTTTGAATGTTTCTTATTCAAGAACTGCACCGAGATTCGTGTTGACTGACAAAAATTTGTTAGTAGCGTATCACCACTAATACTACACCATGAGAAAGAAACATAACTAGTTACACCATAACACTTCTCACTTTAAAGCATATAAAGAACGAATTAAAAAGAGAACACACCAAATCAAATAAAATAAAACAATTAAATAAAAGTCAAGGAAATGTCAAAGAAATGAATGCCAACAAATCATGTTATTTTTAAATCATAATACATTTTATAAAATTAACAAATAACGGCTTTTTTAATGATATCTGCAATAGTTTTGAAGATATTTACCATAAAATTCTAAATTTGATAAATGAAATTTTACAATTGTAAACGTTTTTATGAAATATTTAGATTCGTAACAGCGTTTTTAAACTTATCATGCTCTTATTAAATTGAATATTAATGTCTTAATTAGAATTTTAATACTGACGTCATAAGAAAAAAAATCTAAATCTCCATTTCATGTCCACAAATTCTTAAGAATTCTGCCGGGACCACGTGGCACTGTGAGCGATTAGGCGGGTGGTCCGGTCTTGGCCGCTAACAGCAAAGTCAATATTTCTCACGTGGATTAACTTAATAATTTTTTAATGTATACTTAAAGAGATTAAGAACATCGAATTTTAATAATGTCCTTTTTGTATTAAATTTAAATTTAAAATAATATATTTTTCTTGTTGCGTAATTTATGGGATCATGTCATAAATATGATTCAAAAATTAAATATTCTGTAAAATGAACTAATTGAAACCATTTATACTTCGTCTCGATACGAAGAAACTTGAATAAAATTAGGCGTGTAAATAAGGTGAACATGAGCGAGTCTGGATTCAGCTCGTGTTCGGTTCATTAAAAAATATCACTGTTCGTGGTCGGCTTGTTTATATTTCGAACACAAAAAGTGTGTTCATCTTCGGCTCATTTGCTTAGCAGGCCGAACAAGGTGGGCCGAACACGGTTGTTCGCAAACAAAGAGTCATTTTGACAACCCTAGTTATGCAACCGTAGAATATAAGGAGTTGGGGTAAGATTCAAATCTTACTATTTATCTTAAGGCATCATTTAAATATAATTTAATACATTTTTATTATATTTTTTAATTAATAAATTTAATTTATTATAATTCTTAGTAGCTTGCAGTCAATTAATTTTTTCAAAAAATACTACTCATCAATTATATATATAAATATATGTAATTGATGCATAATATTTCAAATCAAAACAAACCGAACACAAAAGAAAAAAATCTTTATACTTGCTTGGCTCGTTTATATATCGAGCGCTAAAACGTGTCCATGTTCGACTCCTTAACCTACCGAACGAATCGAACACGAGCTATCTAACAAACCGAACATGAGTTGTTCATGAATAATATTTAAAAACGCTCAAAATATCTAAAAAAATATTTCGAATATTTAAGAAACAATTATATCATTTAAACAGATTTTAATTCAAATTAAAATATAAATAAATCAAAATAATAATAAAAGAAATTGATCCAGCCCCTAAAATTTTATAATTAAAACAATCTTCTTATCGAGATGATTGCAAAAAGATTTAGACCATGTGAAGTCTAGATCATTTTGGGCACTATATTAATGGGCTACTACTTCATCCCAGCGCTGTAATATTACCCACCATACAAAACCTTGATGATAAGCCACTACCCAAAATAAACAATAATTTTTAGCGTTTTCTGTAGGCTGCGAAAAATAAGCTGAAGTTATAAATGTGAAGTCAAATGTGAAGTCAAAGCAATGCAGAGATGCCCAGAGATAATTATATAAGATCTTAATGGTGGGCATTATGGACTTCACTTTCGACGATCAAATCATTGGCATAGCACATGCTGATCGACGTGGCCATAATAATATAATAAAAAGTTGAGCCATCCTACGCCGAAGACGTTGTATGGCTTAATTCCAACCACACGTCAAAAATCCTATTTTGTATTTAAAAATTAAGATGTTCATAAATGTTTTTTATTATGAAGGACCCTATAAATAATATCAATTTCATACTCAGTTTGTTTGGAACAGATTTCTGTCTGTTTTGCTTCCACATCATCATCATAATTCTATTTGTGAAACTATTTTTCTATTTTTTTATAAATTTTTGTTGTATAAATTTGTTTTTTTCAAGTTAAGCTATTAAAGTGTGGCGCCTGTGAGAAAGCTGTGACCTGAATTTTGAAAAAAAAAAATTTGTAATTGTACTTTTTTGAAAAGTAATTTCTTCTGCAGCAGCTTCACAAATGTTTCTTCAAACATCTACCGTTGTCTCAAACACACCCTCATACTGTTATCAGCCTTTATTACTTTATGATGAAAATAAATGGAACCCTAAACCCTAAGGAAATAAATGGAGATGTTACATCTTGTAGTACGCATTGTAAGATAAAATATAGAAAATATTCTAATAATTATAACACATCGAATTGATTCTTATTAATTACTATATGAGATGTATAAGATATATATTCAAAGGAAATACATATTCTTAACAACGATGATACTTGATTCATTTTTAAAAGATATATAATCAATAAATGAATATTTTACCAATATTAGAAAATATGTTCATTAAGATTTAGGTCATGATTAATTATAATTAAAAATAGTTCAAATCATATTAAAGCATAATTCGAGTCTTATTTGAACCAGGGCAATGAAATCCTAAATGAAATAATGATAAAAACCAGTGAGAAAATCAAAGTATGCAATGTGAATAAAAGTATATAAAAGCTATTTTGATCAAAATAAACATTCAAGCAAATTCCTTCATATAAATAGTAGTGACATATTTCTTCACTAATGGCTATTTTAAAGCATGAAAATTCAAATTATACACATGCCCATAAATATAGCAGCCGTTAGGGCTTTATACCAGAAATATTATCATTTTTCTTTCTCGTAACCATGCCGGGAAAAAGAGGTAATATTACGTGCTCGTTCGGACGTGCGGACGATGCCGTGAATCAAATCTTGCTGGCGATATAACCTTTATTGACTTTAAAGGTTAAAGTTTTCAATCAATCATCCTTAAACTATGATCAACCACTTGATAAAGTTTCATAGTTTATAATTTTTTGAGGGCTTTTGAAGAGTATTTAAAGCCAATGAAAATAGTAATAAAAGCTATCATTTTTCTGGTCCTTCCACAGGTTCCTCTCAATACAAGCTGCCAGTTCTGTTTCTGTTTCTGTTTCCCGCTTTTAAGGCCCACATGTGTTCACATGATGGCATCAAGAGTCTTGTATATAATATTACAAGTGGTTTAGGTCATCTTAGAGTAGGTTTTTAGAATCAAAGAGATTAAATAGTTTAATTGGGATTGAGCTTTTAATTCAAATATGTCGACATAAATATCATTATAATTAAAAGAAATTTATGTACATATCACACAATTCCTACTTATTTATATTTTGAAAAGTTTAAATTTTATATTTATATTTATATTTATAGTACTTTGGTGCATAAAATTTTGCATGAAAAGTTATATTTCATTTTTTTTTTTTTTTGCTTTGCGTGAGTATTATGTGCATAAATATGAATTATTAGTTGCTTTATATATTTGAGATTTTTAGTTTAAATGGTAAGGTATTTTTAGTAATTGTATTACGTAAGTGATAGTTATACCTATAATTGAAATGATCTTAACAAATAATACTTCCAACTAGGGTTATTAATGATCTTATTTCGAGCCGAATTGAGGTATGCTCGAATGGATCGAGCGCGGCTCAAAATCTACTTGTTACTCGTTATATATATTTGGTTTCGAGCTCCATCCGGCTTGAAATCCAAATGAGCTAGCTCAAATCGAGCTATTTGAATCTGTTCCAGCTTGACATAGGTTCAATTTGATTTGAAATCGAAATAGGCTGTCTTAAATTAAGTTATTTAGATCCGTTCCAACTTAAAAGAGTCTTGTGACTCGTTCTACTTGATTTTATTTAGCACAATTTCTATAATTTTTATAAATAAAAAAAAAAACTTGGAGCCAATCTAAAGCCACTTCGAGCTAATCTAGAGCCACTTCGAGCTAATCCATTTATAGCTTAAAATTGCCTTGAAAAAAATTTGATCTAAAATTTTGCGTCATCTATTTCAATCCGATTGTACCAATTTTCGAAGCTAAATTCATAATAACCCTACTTTCAACCTTACAATTTTAACTCTAATTGGTTTGGTGTCTGTTTGAGATAGTTATGACTTATTAAAAAATTGCTGGAAAATAATTGATTTTTTAAAAAATTGTGATAACAATTACAATTATAATTTTTTTATTTAAAAAAATCACGCCGCTGCTAGAAAAGTGTCACCACACCTAGTCAGTATTGATATGAACAAGCAGTCTAAACAGACAAAACTATATTGCACTCTCACCACACCTCCACCCCCAACCCTTGACCACTGCTAATTGAATAATTGAGCGATTTGACTGCCGATTCATATGATCTTTTTAGCTTCTAAATTTAATTTTTGTTTCAATTGAACCAAATCAATCATGATTTGGTTTACTTTTTATAATGATAAAGAGAGCCTACAGGCTTTAATGGCATTTACTATAATCTATACATTGGCAAGAAACAAATAAATAGACTGTTGGGAGGATAAGGTGCAATTAACTGTCAATGATTAATTAGGTACCAGTTGGGAAGGACACTTGTCTATGTAATACTGACCCTGCCTAACTTTTCTATCCTTCACACACATTCTAATCCATATTTTCTTATAGGGAAATGAAATATGTCCTTTTTTTTTTCCAAAGTAAAAATTGATTTTTTTTTTGTTTGATATGTAAATACAGAAAAAAATATGGTATGTATGAAAATTTTTCTTGTATTTTTTCTTATAGGCCTCATATTCAACCTATTATTATATCAATAAAAGTGCATCATATATATTCAGAATTTGACAGCTAAATGTGTTTGGGCAACAATAGTATTATGATTGGTGACCTCTCATGAAGTCTTCATTGAATGTTTGTATTTTTTTTTCTTGGAAAATTTATGTAAATACGACATTATTATTATATATTTACATATCTAACACTTGAAAGTTTGATATTTATATTTATTACACCTTCATCTTATTCACCTGTAAGCAAATGTGTATAACACTTTTAAAAAGGTCGTAGTGATGATAGTTTAGTCGTGATGTTAAAGATTTGAGTGATATACATCTAAAGATGAGGGTGCATTTGAGGCAGCTTGTGTTTATCTAGATTACCAGCTTATCCTGAAACGCGACCCTCGGGTGGCCCTCGAGGCTAGATTTTCGGCCTGTGTTTAGTGTAAAAATCTAACCGTATTTTTCGGATAAGCTGTAGAAATGTGTTTTCCAAACGGTGATGCAGTCTTTTGAAAACGCCGTCCGCACTTATAAGCTGCCCCAAACGGGCAATGTTTTGGCATTTGATATGTAAATATTTCAGAATTATCTGGTGTGTATGTAAATACTCTTTTTTGTTATATTATTTTCCACGAATAACAGGGTTCTGGAGTTAAACTGAGATTTTGGCCCATTAATTTGCTATTACTGGGCCGGTAATAGCTTGTTTAGATCTTGTTGATTTAATTTAACGCTTTGGTTCTGTGGTAGAACGTAACTTTAATGCCTCTTATTGGGCCTGCTATGTTTGGTTACAACGTAAATTCAACGAAAATGTTGCTTCCGAAGCAAATATCATACGGACTCTCATGATACAATATCATTTGCAAATTGATGAGATAGGATTTTGTGAATTAAAAAAATATAAAAAAACAATATTTTCGTCGGCTCCGAAAACCACCAGGTGGTATTCTGGTGATATTCTGTTGATATTATGGTCGTATTTTAGTGGTTTAAAGTGGTATTTTGGTGCTATTCTTGTTGTATTCTTATGATATTTTGGTGGTATTTTGGTGGTATTTTTGTGTTATTATGATGATATTTTTGTGGTATTATGTGGTGTATGGCAGTACTTTAGGGTATTCTTGTGGTATGTTTGCGGTATTCTGATGTTATTCTTGTGAAGCATTCTGGTATGCCAGCAGAATACTACCAAAATATCACTAGAAAACTATAAAAATAACATCAGAGTATCACCATAATATCACGAGAATATCAAAAGAATACCACCAAAATTTTATAATAATACTATAATAATATCACAAGAATATCACAATAATACTACTAGAATACAATCATAATACCAACAGAATATCACCAAATTATTATCACAATATCATCATAATACCACAAGAATACCACAATTATACTACTAGAATACAAAAAAAATATCACAAAAAATATCATCATAATATCATAAGTATACTACCAGAATACCACAATAATACCACCGGACAGTTTTCAGGCAGGGTCGCTTTAAAAAAATCTTTTTCATATATCTTTAATTCACAAAAATCCGAACCCACCACTTTACAAAAGATATTGTATTATTGGAGTTTGCACGTTACATACACCTGATGTAATTTTTTCTCTTTATTCAGAGAGGGATTGACCTATCATAGGTGTTAGTCTTACTTCATATTATTTGTAGGTGGTCAGCCAAACAAAAGTGATATTAGAGCAATTTTAGTTTAGTCAATATTATGTTCATGTTTACACCATTGATTACTAAGCATGGAATGTAAGAAGTAGTATCTTGTGTATGGTAAAGAAATTTAACATCTTATTAAATATTGTTGCTTCCTACAAAAATTTCAACCATACAAAAAAATCAAGTTTTATCTTAATAGATACATTCAACACATGTGAATATAAGTGTTGTATGTTGTAAAATTTGTAACGCTCTTGAAGTTCAAATTACAGATCCATGATCTAAAATCATTTAGGGTTTGTTTGGGGCAGCTTGTGCGTTTCAGGATAACTGCTTATCTTAAAACGCGGCCCGGTCGACCCGCGACCTGTGTTTAGTGTAAAAAATCAAAACTCGGCAGACAATGTTTTCAAAAACGTGCAAACCACACGGTTAGACGGCGTTTTCAAAAACGCTGCCGCACTTATAAGTTGCCCCAAACGGGTCTTTAATCTTCATTTTCGCAAATCAACCGATGACTTTCCTTTACCTAATTCTTGCTATTGTTGTGGAAGGTTCATCTGATTTCTTGGCTTGTGTTTTGTTAGCTCAAATATCTTAAGTTTATAAGATATTTGGTTTGATTTTGAATCAATTCATAAGTAGTATGACACTGAACAAATTGAATTCATCATTCTGATTCAAGCAACGGTTTAACTCAATTTTAGCCTCATAAACATTGAACTAATAAATTTAGAACATTAATAATCACCGATTGTAAAATATTACAAAGATATCATTTTTATTTTCATTGTTTTGAAACGTAATTAAGGTGTATATTCATTTTATGACAATTCTCCCCTCCCTTTACAAAGACGAACAATAAGCGTGTAATTCGTACGGTCGGACTGGGGAAGTACGCCAAGCATATGCCTTCAGGAAACCTCAAATGCATTAGGAATACACTCGAGTGCACCCATCTGCACATAATATTTTTTTTTCCATTGCAACCAACCCAGTTTAGGGCTGTGACTTTAACTCGAATATTATTAACTAATCAAAATTTTATGCAAATTTTAGCTTGAATTGAGATCAGATTGAAATAAACTTGTAGAACTATGAGCCAATACTTCGGATCGATTTTTTTTCGAGTCATACATGGTTCGACTTAAAGTGGCTCGAGATCGGCTCAAATTATTTTTTATTAATAAAAATTATATATAATCACAAGCCTATTTTGAGTTGCAGGGATCCAAATAGCTCAATTCGACCCATCTTGTTTCGATTTCAAGCCTGATCAAGTCGTTTTTGAGCTGGAATGGATCCAAATAACTCAAATTTGGGCTAGTTCGTTCAATTTCGGGCTGGATCATGCTCGAATTAAATTTGAGGCACGCTGGTTCGAAATCAAACATGACAAGCCACAAGCAGATTTCAATCCGAACTTAATCCCTTAGTCCATTCGAATCTATTTCGAGCCGGCCCCAAAAAG
>NW_018235159.1:0-4670 GCF_001263595.1 Phalaenopsis equestris
AGGAAAGAGAAACATATAGTTGGCCTAGAGGAATTTTATGAAAAATAATTTTATGAAAAGACATAATTTTGACCAAAAATGGTAATGTTGACAAATTTTGACCAAGTTGACCATGGTTAACTAGTTTAGGTCCAGGTTAACCAGGATGACTTACTTGACCATGTGATTCGTGGATTTTTTGGTATGACTTGGGTTTGACCAAGGTTGACCAAAGTTTACCAAGATGGTCAAATTGACCATATGGTGATGTCTTGACCATATGGTGATCATTTAGGTCTATGTATAACCAAACAGTCATTGTGTTGACCATAAGGTTCAAATTTGACCATTTAGACGAATTTAGGGTTTAAGTTGACTCACTGGGCTAATTTGACCAATTTTGACTGGGTGGGTCAGGGTTGACCCATAGAGTCAATTGGGTGTCAATATTGACCTTATAGTTAATGTCATGACCATTAAGTCAAAGTTTGACCTCATTAGGGTTTGTCATTGCTGATCTTATCGTTTTAAGGTGTCATGGTCGAAGCCCAAAAAAGGGTATCTTGAAAATTAATTTAGTTTTTAGGTATTTGGGCACCCTTAATAAGTTCAAAGGCGTTAATGTTGGTAGACCTTTTGCTTTAATGATCATGATGATAAATCTTAGGTCTTTATTAATTGTCTGAGAATCATAAGCCAGAGGGTTACTCAAGACATGTCTGGTCTATGAATATTACTTTAAGATCCTCACAAATGTGAGGTCAACAAATGGGCCCCAAATTTGTGTGGAATACTGGGCAAGTACGCCGCACATATTAACATTGACCGAAACGATCTATATTACCTAAATAAAATTATCAGTTTGTAAGTAGTTTTTAAAAGAAGAATATGATTATACCTATCAGGTAATTTATTCTTCAATTTTCAAGGACTGTCGGAGAAGGAGTGTGATGATTTGTGAAAAAGTCATAAAAATATATAATAGGAAGGCCATAACTCTTATTGGGAAGGTCTTATATCCCATAATCAAAAGGGAAGGTGACTGTCATGTTCCTTTGAAGGAGGTCTAATGTCCTTTCTCATAGATGTCAAATGTCAATTCTGGAAGAGGAATTCCATGTGACTTACATCCTATCCCAATGAAATAACTATAGGAAGACATATCTTCGGGTTCAAATGGTCTTAAATCTAGTAGTTAGAAAGAGAGTAGATGCTACAATTCATTTAAGGAGGTCTTGTACTACTACTCAAAGATTCCAAATGTCGATGTCTGTCAATTTTGAGAAGGAATGTTATGCGACTTACATTCTATCTCAAATAAATAACTGTAGCAAATAATCCATTAGTTAGAAAGGGAGTAGATGTCATAATCCATTTTAGGTGGTCTTATACTACTACACGAGATGTCAAATGACAGTAGTCCATGAAAAGTAGACGATGAAAATTATATTGTTTCTAGGTTTCCATTTAGGTTTTGGGATTGTCATTTTGTGGAATTTTTGTTCATTTTTTAAATTATGTTGGTGTTTGTTTTGGATTTTCTAGACCTGCACAAGCCTCATTAACGGTTGGGTATTTTGTTTTTTATAGTAAAACCATTCCATCTTTATTTCACTATAAAGATGTCATTAAGTAATAAACATGATGTCGGAACTTCATCATATGTCATATCAAAAATGTATTTAAAATACATTATAAGTTATCTGATTTATCTTTTTATCATGTCGGTAGTCTTGGATGCTTCTAGACCATCCATGAATACCCTGCACTTCGAGATACATTTGGAAATAGATTTTTTCAAGTATAACCCTGGAGCTCAGACATTGATAAAGTCATGATATTTTTAGAGGTTGTAACACTTGAAGTTGTGGTATTGACTGATATCCAAAAGTAAGCTTGTCAGGGCGCATCCTACTTAACATTGTCGAAATCCATTGTCCGCCTATGCTTGGAATACTGTGCTTGACTACATCATCTCCATTCCCTTGTAGAACCAATATTGATCCTCGTGGGAAGGGAATTTGGTAAGAACCACGGATTTCTCCTGGGTCCAGTATCCTTATTTCTTGTTCAAACAAGATAGAGCATTTGTTCATCAATGATACGGTATAGAAGGGTCTTTCAAAGTCATGGTTGTCAATGTGAGGTGGAATGCAGTCCCACTCTTCATTGATGTTGATAATACAGTTGTCTGTAATACAATTAGATGGCATTATGTCCCAAGCCACCAATCATTTGATGATCTGGATAATTATTTTTGGCATTTGATCCACCTACTCATGCTGTAGGATTACTGGAGAGTTTCCATATCTATCTTTGTCATAGTTATAACAACATCAATATTAGATATTAACTCATTTTTTGTTGCATATCCATCTGTTTGGTTCAGAATACGTCCTCCTTTTTTACTATCCAGCACGTCCATGGTTGTGTGCTTCCATCACATGTTTGCTGATAGCCGCATGTTCGTCTTCATCAATGTCTTTGGTGACCAGCTGATATTCCTTCAAGTATGTTTATTGTATAACCATTAACATAATTTAAATGTTCAAAATAATTTCGTTTGAAGGTTTGTATATGCTTCAATTCTTATTCAGATATAATCTATCTGTTGGTCGGTACATTTGATGTCATAACCGATACATATGGACTGGCTGCAAAGATGGTCCTTTTTATTTCTTCTTCTTTAGGATCCAAATTTTTTATACGAAGAGCAGGGTATACATCTCTAGGTTTGTCTTCTGGAATTGGAAATTGAAATTATTCATTGTCCTCATCCATAGATTTCATGTCTTATCATTCTCTTTCCTTAATTCTTTTAAGAAGTTTGTTATGATTTCATATTTAGGAATGAGTCAATCCAGATGTGATCCTGTTGACTCCAACAACAGATGCTTTCACAAATCTTTGGGCGCCAGCAACTACTATTGATTTTAGTTTCCCAGTGTTAAGTTCTTGTTTCTGTCATGTCAGTTTCACCTTCTCTTTAGTGATAAGTTGTTGCCGAGTACTGAATTTTAGTACAGGTAGTTTTCCCTCTGCTTCTTATTTATGGACAATGGACAACAATGACCCATTTTATAACATTTTATCTTGTGTCAAGTCAAAGTCAAAATGGATCCTTTATCCTTTATCGATGCATTGGTGGTCCAAGGCCAAGCACACACCACTTAAAAATCTAAAACAACATGAGGATCTACAACAACTCATCATTTCCCTAGATTAGATAATAAGCAATAGGACTTCAAAGTTGTTTGCCTTGTGCAACATAAATCCTTGCTCTATCTTTAGGGCTTTGCACAATCTTGTTGTGCAATTTCAGCCCTAACTCATTTTAGGATTTCGAGGTCATCGTTCATTACGACATAAATTTTTTTTATTTTCCAAGATATTTGTATGATTGTGTCATGTAAATGCAAGCCCTAAACAATAATAATTGGTAGGTTGAAACACTTGATAATTTTTCTTTCTAAAATTGAAGCTAAATTATATGATAGCTTGGGAAGTCACTGAGAGTCTCCTCAGAATCCGTGACGACCCCTACTTTATCTCCGTTTGGATTCCTAAAATTAATGTTCTAAATTTGAAACATCCCCATTTGACACCTCTTTTTCAAATCTTTGAAAAGTGTTATCCTTTTGAATTCCTCAAAGACAATATTTCTTAATCTAAATCGAGAGTTTTCTTATGTGCCTTCAACTATCTAAGATGTAATTAACTATAGGAGCTTGCCCTTATAAGAAATCATGTCTAACCTAGTCCAAACACAAGATTTGGTCATATGCACCTTCTTGGACTTATGGCCAAATCCAAACCAATTGAGCTTGGTATGGTCAAATGAGCCTTACCTTAACTCATCCTAGACTCTAGAGTTAAGTTTAAAACCAGCCACCAACCCATGGTTAAGTTTGATATTTATCTCATGGGTAAAATTTTTTTTTTAATTATTAAAGGGATAAAGAGAAGGTTAACTCAAAGTACTTGCTATACCACATGTAAATACTCTATGGTGCAATTTTCACTGCTCATTATATTCTTTAACCATGACCCAACCCTTAGTTAACCACTTTAACCTAAGCTAAAGCCCAAAGCCATGAGCCCCCACATGGCCAATACCCAAATTCATGCCAAGAAGCCACCTCAGCCCAAATTGAGCTGAGGGATCCTCTGCCTGACACCTAAGCAGTGGGGCTAACCCCTCAATTGGCCAGCCAAGCATCCCCTTGGTTAATTTCTATAAAATCTACCCCCCACGGCCATGAATAGTAAGGGGTAAAAAATTTTCACCAAGGCCTTCCAAACTCCTCAGAGAGCTTCCCTAAGAGACCCTTAGTTCATTGCAATCTATTTCCCCCTCTTAAATCCACCATGGCAATTCAATTTTGAGCTTGAATTCCTGCTCGAAAACAGGACAAATTCCAATCTCAACCTACACAACACCAAACTCCAAATAAATTGGCCCTACACCTTCACAACAGTGAAAGAAGCAAAACCCCCATCAATTCCCCCTCTGAAATAGTCTCTACCATAGCTCTTAACCAACACCCAAAATCGGCTGTGGTCGAAATCATACATAGGCTTTACACCAGAGCCAGAGGCTTCGTCCCTAAGCTCTTTGGGACCTAAAGAAGGTGTGAAGAATCTCTGATTGAGGCTAAACCTCTCGGAGCAAAGGTATAACCTCACTCACT
>NW_018235159.1:5656-6273 GCF_001263595.1 Phalaenopsis equestris
ATAAAATGATATTTAAAATAAAAACCTAATTTTTAATCCTTTTTTTTAATTTTTTTAATAATTAAAAAAAATTAAAAATTACAAAAATCCCAAAGATCATAAAAATATTCCAAATCACTTCTTAAGCACTTAAGAAAAATTAGAATATTTTTCTTGAATTCAAAAATAAAGATATCTATTTTTGAACCTTAAATTAATTTTTTAAGGTTTAAAAATGAAATTTTCACAAAATAATTCTCAAAAAATCAAATAAAAAAATTAAAAAAAAAACAAAATAAATTTCTATGGGTTCTCTAACCTCAAAGAGATTTTCCAAAAATAAAAAATCTATTTTTCAACACTTAAAATATTTTATTTTTATTAAAGTCTCCAAAAATTAAATTAATTTTAATAAATCACAAAAAATTCAAAAAATTATGAAATTTTGGCCAGTTGACTTTCTAGTCTAGTGCTAGCTTACATAAAAATTTCAAGTGATTAGGAATAGTCCTAATCATCTTTTGGAATTTTCTTTGAAGATGCATATTTTTGCATGAAAATAATTATATAAATTAAATTAAATTGTGAAAATTCACATTTTCTCCTCTGATGCCTTAATTGACCTATCAGTAGGGTTA
>NW_018235159.1:6320-6779 GCF_001263595.1 Phalaenopsis equestris
AAAGACATTTAACTTTAATTTGACAAATTATAAATGTTTGGACCCTTAGGGGCAAAATTGTAATTTTGGATATTTTAGCCTTAATGAACATTTAGGCTTAATCAAAATGGGAAATGGGTAATTTCTGATATTAATTAACTCATTTGATGATTTGCAATCAGAAATTGGCTTAATTGGTAGAAACTCACTTCACTTTGCCAAATTAAAAGATAAATGAATAATTCTCATAATTATCAAAATTTTGGAAGCTTCATAAGCATAAAATGACTTTTGAGTTTAGGGACATGAATTTGGAAGTTAATGATTTCACATCCCTAAAATGATCTTGATAATGACCACTTAAAGTTTTAAATCTTTTCAAAATTAATACATTCACACTCACTTAGGTCTAAAGGACTTAGTGGTGAATTTAAGCCAATATTAAAACTTGATAAAGAGGATTAGAAAAATCAACATAAT
>NW_018235159.1:7144-7690 GCF_001263595.1 Phalaenopsis equestris
AGTTAGGAAAGTTTCCAAAACTTTACTTTTCCAGCTCTATATACATAAATGCTCTGACATGCATTTTGAGTTTCAGGTGGTGGAAAAAGAAGACTCGTCAGGTACACTTTTACAGTTTACAGCATTTTACGGTGTTTCTTGTACTTTTCTACTGCTTTTCTTTTATGCTTGTACCTTACTTACTGCATAAAAAACACTTGCATGTTAAAAACAAAACAAAACCAAAACAAAAACCAAAAACAAAATTTCAAACAAAAATACCTCACAACATTTCAAAATATAAAATAACTCAAAATTTAATCACAAACATCACCAAAACTACAACAACAAATAAATTAAAACATCTCTATCGGAAGATCGGGAACACTCAGAGGAGGTAACCCTATTGGAATGACTCCTTACAGACTGATTTTTGGAAAGACTTGTCACTTACCAGTAGAATTGGAACATAAAGCATATTGGGCGATTAAAGAATTCAATTATAATTTGAAAGATGCTGGTAAGAAGATAATGTTACAATTAAATGAATTGGAAGAATTAAGAAAT
>NW_018235159.1:7923-9174 GCF_001263595.1 Phalaenopsis equestris
GGAAATAGATTTAAAGTAAATGGACACAGATTAAAATCATATTATGAGGGTAAAAGACCAAATTTTAAAGAGGTTTTAATGATCAATCAACCTGAATAACACATGAATAGGTCGGGCTGACGACGTTAAACCAAGCGCTTTATGGGAGGCAACCCATGTTTATCTTTATTTTTATCATAATTATAGTAGTTCTTATTTAAAATTATCTTTAGTTTGTGGTAGTATTAAACTCTACTACTCTTATTTACCCTTAAAACATCTTAAAAATTAGATCTATGAAGAAAAATTAGAACGCATTCGGACCAGAGCTAAACTGTGAAAATTTTGCCTTGGGTGCAGACGGCGCCTTCGACGCTACCGATGGCAGGTTTTCCCGAGAGTCCAGACAAAATCAATACAGAGGCTTGCTGACGGTGCCATCGACCTCACCGGCGGTGAGACCGGCGAATTGGAGGTTATGTGGGTTCAAATGGCGGTTTTTAGCGGTTTTTGGGCGGGAATTGTCTTTTTAAACTCAAAAATTTGATTTCTAGCTCATATTTTCCCTTAAAAAACAAAGTGAAACTCCACCAATTTCATTCCTATGGCGTTCAATTCCCTGGATAATCTCAGGATGTGTTTTCAATCGACAAAAGTTTATTAGTGCGGAAGCGCAACAAATCTTCAACAAGTTGCTGATGAAGAAAAGATTAATCAAAGAACGAGGATTCGTGTTTGTGAACCGCGGATTGAATAATCCCATGACGGATATTAAGGAAATGGTAATGCGGTGAAGATGGGAAGTGTTGTGCTACACTACTGCCGCCGTGGTGGTTCCTGTGGTGAAAGAATTTTATGCAAATTTGCATGGAATCAACCAAGGAGTTGTTTATGTGCGAGGAAGATGGATCACTTTCACTCCTGCACGAATCAATGAATTATATATGATACAGAATGTTCATGTCTGCCACTATACTAATTTCGTCCCAACGAGAAACCAGATGAATGAGATTTACCAATATTTAACGGATGAAACTGACGATTGGGAAATAAGAGAAAACGGGTAAATTAGTTTTTCTACAACACTCCTGAATCCCGTTTCGAAAGATTGGCACTTTTTCATTTCTGTAAAACTGTTACCGATAATGAAGATCGGTAAAGTTTCTAAAGAAAGTGCCATTTTGAATTACTGCATCCAAAGGAGACTGTCGATCGACATTAGATCTATAATTGTGATGTCAGTTTTGGGCCTGATCGTTTATGGATCAACTT
>NW_018235160.1:0-299 GCF_001263595.1 Phalaenopsis equestris
AATGAAGAGGTGTGTCTCTTGGTGTGAAGAGGTGTTTCTTGGATTATTAGTGGGTTGGGGGAGTTAGAGCGTATTTGTAAATTTATCTGTGAGTTTTATTTATAAATAGATGTGTAACCCTATTGGTATGCAACTCCTCTAAAATAGTGAAATTCGCCGCTCTTCTCCCGAGAATGTAGGCATCTTTGCTGAACTTCGTTAAATCTTTATTCTTCTTCTCGATTTGAGTTGTTTCACACTAAATTTCACAAAAATTATATATAGTACCAATTTCTTTTAGGTAACATTAATTTATTTTT
>NW_018235161.1:0-415 GCF_001263595.1 Phalaenopsis equestris
TTCATAGATTTTGCAATGTTAAAATTCACTTCTTGCATTTGTTAACTCTCATAGTTTATTCTCTCTTTTGAACATCTATCATAGCTTTTCCAATAGCTAGAAAAGGTCTCCCTAAAATTATAGGTATTTCTTTATCTTCCTCCATATCTAAAACAATAAAATCCACAGGAAATATAAATTTATCAAGTTTTACTAACACATCTTCTATAACTCCCTTAGGATAAGTAACTGAATAACTGAACGATCCGCTAACAGAAGTAGGTGAGACTTCTCCTAATCCTAATCTTTTGAAAATTGATAGAGGCATAAGATTGATGCTGGCTCCCAAATTACATAAAGCTCTTCTATAAAATCATTCACCGATAGCACACGGTATAGTGAAACTACCTGGATCTTTTAATTTTTTAGGAAGGTT
>NW_018235161.1:793-2635 GCF_001263595.1 Phalaenopsis equestris
AGTGATATGCCCCAATTGGTTTTCAATATTCTTGATAGCAGTTCCTTGATTCTGTAACTGGTTTCTTTGAATTTGTAATTGATTTCCTTAATTCTGCAATTGTTGACCGATGTTCAGTATCAGCTCTTCCATAGACAACTTCTTTTCCTTAAAACTCAGAGCCGTTTGGGAGAACAAACCCAATGTTTCTTATGACCCAATGTTTGTTATGAGCAGGGCTGTTAGAAATGAGCAGGGCTGTTGGTTTTGTTCTCCCAGACGGCTCTGGGTTTTTCCCTGATGGATGTTGAACTGCATAATGCTGACACACATTTTGTGGGAAAACAATCATATGCATCTATTACTGGCTTAGAACCTAGTGGCTCCTTTCTAGGTGATAAATTGGTGTTTTCACAGGCCTATTATGATGCTATAGAAGGAAATTTGGAGTGTGACCTCAGTGTAAAAGGAAGCAGAAAAGCTGGGAAACATGCAATAATCTTTTCAGAAAAAGAAGTGGCAGACCTTACTGAGAACTACAAATTTACACTTGTTGGAAATTTTTTGATGGCACACCCTAAGATGGATTTCATTAAGAAAGCTTTTGTTGATTTGAAGTTGGTGGGAAACTAGAGAATAGGAGTCATTGATGGGAGGCATGTCATGATTCATTTAACCAAGGAAGAGGACTATGCTAAGGTGCTCTCTATGAAATTTATACAGATTGAAGATATATCCATGAAACTTTTGAAATGGACCCCTGCATTCGACACAAAGAAAGAGTTATCCATAATCCCAATTTGGTTTAAGTTTCCTAACTTGAAACTGCACTTCTTTACCACAAGGTTTTGTTCTCTATAGGGGCTCTCCATGGGAGACCCATGAAACTAGACATCTCCACATTCAACCTCTCTATACCATCAGTGGCCAGGATTCTAATAGAGAGGGATATCACCTTGCCCCCCATTGATGAGGTGTGGCTTGGAACAGCTCATGATGGCTATTGGCAACCAATAATTATGGAACAACACCCTTAGTATTGCACTCATTGTAGTATGTTTGGGCACACCTTGGATCACTGTCATAGACTGTATCCACATCTTAAACCTTCTAGAGGTGGAAAGAGCAATGTTAAAAGTAAGGAGGCAGTTGCTACTATAAATGAAGCTGAAAAAGTTTGGAGAAAGATTCTGCAGAAACAACGTGATCAAAATAATGTAAATGTGATAAACAAAATAGGAAAAGATGTGGGAAATCCTCCTCCTCATTTCATACAGGAAATGCAGCAGAAGATGGATGAAGACTGGCAAGTTCAAAGAGGCAGGAAGAAGAAAAAACTACCTTGGGCATCACAAGAGGATACCTATATCTTGAAGGTAGGCTCTTACTCTTCTAGAAGGGATTCCCTCACCGGACTAACTAGAGGGAGATCTAAATCCTTGCACCATGATTAGTCTCCTGTGCTGAAATATAAGGGGGATAGCCCACCCCCTTTCTCTAAAAAGGCTAAAGTCTTTAAATAGAAAGCACAAACTATGGTGCTTTGCAATTTTGGAACCTTTGGTTCACCATAATCCTAGTAAATTCCTGAAATTGTTCCCAGGTTTTATCCTTTTCACTAATCAAAATAACAAGATTTGGCTTTTTTATAGAGTTGAAGTGAATTGTGTCATTCTAAGAAACCACCCCCAATTCCTACATTTGTCTTTTACAATGGCTAGGCAGATGGTTCAAGCTACTGTTTTGTATGCAAGGTGTACTAAAACAGCTAGGCAGGAGTTATGGAAGGAACTGCACCTAATAAAGAACCAACAAGATGAGGCTTGGACTTTAGGGGGGGGGGGGGGGGGGGGTTTTTGTCTC
>NW_018235161.1:2651-6282 GCF_001263595.1 Phalaenopsis equestris
GACCCCCCAACATGGCTTGTATGACTACATTCAATGATAACATACACACTGCTGGTTTATTTGACTTGAGTTACAATGGGTCTAATTTCACATGGAGAAGGGGTAAGATGTGGGAAAGACTGGACAGATTCCTAGTCAATGACAAATGGTTCCAATTATTTTTGCACACCTGTTGCATATCTCAATTTAGCTAGCTCTAACCACATACCACCCTTAATTTCTATCTCAACTAATCAACAACAAGCCAAGGCCCCTTTTAGATACCTGAATCTCTGTTCTTCCCATAAAGATTTACTAAACACTGTTAAAGAACACTGGAGTGATTATGATCATCCAAATCCACAGATTAAACCCTGGGGTCTGCAGAAAAAGTCAGCAAAGCACTGAATAAATGGAACTGGATGGCAACATCCAAGCAAGGGTGGAATAGCCTGAGCTAGACCTGTAGGAAACTAAAACTGCTGTTATGAATGGACTGACTGAGGAGGCCACTCTGATGGAAGCCAATGAAAACTTACTCACTGTAGTGACCTGACAAGAGAAATTTTTGAAACAAAAGGCTGCCAGTAGCAAATTTATTGAGGGGGATAGGAACAAAAAGTTCTTCCATGCTTCTATCAAGTACAAAAGAAAATGTAACACCATCCATCAGATCAAAGACAACCTTGGAAATAAGATAAGGGAAGCTACTGAAATTGCTAATAGTGTTGTGCAGTATAGTCAGTAGTTGATGACTTGCTCATCAAACAATAAAGGGCAGTTAGACCCTGAACTTTTCACCATTGACCAGATCTACACAGCCAAAATCAACCTTGCAGATGCCCCAACTGAAAAGGAAATCAAAAAAGCTCTTAATTTAATAGATAGCTCCAAAGTAGCAGGACTAGATGGGTTCACCTCATACTTTTATAAAAAGAGCTGGGATGTTATAAAAGATGATGTTGTGCCAGCTATACAAGGATTCTTCCAGGGATATGATCTACCCAATTACTTCAGTGCAGCTAACATTATTTTTGTACCAAAATCTAACATCAAGGAACAATGGAAACACTTCAAGACCATCAGTCTTACCAATGTAGTTATCAAAATTATAAGCAAGATACTGCTGATGAGGCTTGAACCTCATTTGCAGCACTTAATAAGCCCCAAACAGGTAGCCTTTGTGAAGGGAAGGTACATTGGAGATAATGTTTTGTTAAAACAATAATTAATTCATGACCTTGACAAGCTCTGCAGGGGGGCAACGTGATTTATAAATTAGACCTAAAGAAGGCTTATGATATGATTAATTGGGACTTTGTGCTTGATATGTTGAAGGCAAGAGGTTTCTCCAATGCCTCTTGTATGACTATAAGAAAATGGCTAGAAGAGAATAGGAATTATATGCTAATTAATGGAAGGGCTAATGGATAATTCAAAGCATCTAGAGGACTAAAACAAGGAGACCAACTATCACCTACAATCTTCATTCTTGCCTGGTAGGCTGTTGGACAGACCAAGCCACAGGAAAAACTATAATCAATACCATCACAGGTCTACTCCGGACATTAGCCACTTGATATATGTTGATAACATAATTATCTTTTCAAGGGCTAATAAAGTTGCTGCTAAATTGCTACATGGCTGCCTTCAGGAGTTTCAGAATACTTCAGGGTTGGAATTCAGCAAAGACAAAAGTCAAGTCCTCTTCAACAAGCAGGTTCCGCCTTCAACCAAGCAATGGATCATCATTCTCACAGGTTTCTCCTCTATGTCTACACCCTTCAATTGTTTGGGAGTGCAATTTCTCAAAGGAAGGACTAAGCTATCTCACTTTGATGAGGTTGTGGATAAAACTAATGCCCAATTACAATGTTGAACTAACTCCTTATCAAATGGTGGAAGAATCACTTTACTTAAAAGCATACTAACCACTTTCCCTTCTTACATACTACAAATGGTTGTTATAAAAAAAAGTACCCAACTCCTTTTAGAGAGAACATTTAACATGTTCCTCTGGTCTGGTCAAAGAAAACAAATGATATGGGCTAGTTGGCAAAAAATTTCAAAACCTTTTTCAACTGGAGGCCTGGGGTTCAGAGGCCTACAACAACTTTTGCATATCAGCTTGTGCAGTCTATGGGTTAGATTTAGACAACATGATGCACTGTGGGCACAGTTCTTGTTTGTTAAATATTATAGATTTGCTCACCCAATAAGGCATCTAAGAGACTTGGGGACTCCCTAACCTAGGGAAATATGATCAGGGTTAGAGAAGATGTTGAACAGTAGTTTTTCTGGGATCTGGGTGAGGGAAATATTCAGTTCTGGCAGGATAGATGGTGCCCCACAGAGTTACTGGAACCTCTTCCTAAGAACCTTGAGCTGAATTTAAAGGTACAGGACTATTGTGAGCAAGTACTTCCTTATTGAACATTCAGCACAACAAGTTTCTAAGATTGTCTTTGACAGAAATAGAAAAGTCCAAATAGCTTTAATTGCCTCATCCAACCAAAGCTTATCTAAAGTAATTTACAAAAAGCTATACCAGTGGGATGAGGTACCGTGGGGAGAAGGTCTGTGGAACAAATTCCTCTCACCCTCCATGTTTTTTTTAAGTTGGAGATGCTTCGACAACTTGATTTCTACTGATGATATCTTAAGGCTCAAGGTATTGAGAGGTCCTTGTATCTGCTGCTTGTGTAGAACTGCTGAGGAATCTGCTACCCACCTGTTTTTTACCTGCAAATTTTCCCAAGTGGTCTGGAAGTCACTGTTAAATCATCTAAAAATTCATACAATGAATTTGGAATGGAATAGCTTATTCACCTGTTGGAGGGGATGGCAAGACATAAACAAGACATAAAGGTGGGACCAATTCCTTTCATTATTGCCTGGTTTATATGGGTAGCAAGAAACCATATCAAATATAAGGATCAGCAGGTAAGCATAGGAAAGGTGCACTCAAACTACCTAACATTCACCAGGAAACTCATCCAATTGAAAAACTTTCCCAACATCATGAAGTTGACAAGAACTTCTAGTCCTCCAAGTTATACAGTGAAAAAGGTTTTTTGGAAGAAGCCCACCTATCTCTTTGTTAAAGTTAACACAGATGTAAGCTTCTCTCCATTGAGAGCAGGAATTGGAGGAGTATTTAGAGACTACAAGGGCAACTGTTTGGTTTGCTGCACTACCAATCCCGCTGCACTACCAATCCCCCATAATTGTAGTAGATGTTATGGAGGCTAAAACTGTGGCACAGTACTGGGCTTTGAATCCAGCCAGAATGAACAACTGGACTTCTTTACAGATGGAAGTAGACTCTTCTCAACTATTGGATTACATAACAAGCAGGAACAATCCCCCTGGCATAATCTCCAGTGGATCAAACAGATGAAGCACATAATGAAGGATATGGGGTTGGACTTCAACTTTATATACAGGGAAGGAAACAAATCAGCTAACTACCTAGCAAAAAGTGGAGTTGATTCCCAAAGGGTGATAGTAGCTACATCTCTTGCATCTTCTCTTCCTTTTTTTGCTCTATGGGGACCTTTTTGATGGCCCTCATCTAAGGCTTGTAACCTTATTTTGATCTCAATAGAATATTATCTTTGCTAATATATATATATATATATATATATATATA
>NW_018235161.1:6629-17686 GCF_001263595.1 Phalaenopsis equestris
ATTTTATTTGCCGACAATTTTCCCTATTTAATATGAAGGATTAAATATGGTTTATTTTAAGCTGGATTCAGAAAAGCTTCCTATAAGGGCAAGCCCCCTATAGTTAATTATATCGTAAATGACCAAAGTCACCTAAGAAAACTCTCAATAAAAATCAGAAAAAATTATCTTCAAGGAGTTCAAAGGATAGGACTTTTCAACGAAATCGGACAAAGAGGTGTGAAAAGGGATTGGCTCAAATTTTGAACATTTATTGTAGAATTATACAGAGGAAGAAATAGGGGATGTCATAGATCTGGAGGTGAATGAGGCTCGATCAAATAAACTAAAAAAATTATGACATCCGTTTGGTTTACGAAACCATTTTATTTGCGGACAATTTTCCCTATTTAATATGAAGGATTAAATAGGGTTTATTTTAAGCTGGATTCAGAAAAGCTTCTTATAAGGGCAAGCCCCCTATAGTTAGCTACATCTTAAATGACCAAAGTCACCTAAGAAGAATAAAAATCAGGAAAAATTATCTTCAAGGAGTTCAGGACTTTTCAACGAAATCGGACAAAGAGGTGTGAAAAGGGATTGGCTCAAATTTGGAACATTTATTGTAGAATCAAACTGAGGAAGAACTAGGGGATGTCATAGATCTGGAGGTGAACCTCGATGACTTCGAAGTCTATCATATTGTTTGGCTTCAATTTAGAAGAAAAATTATTTAAAAGTTTCATCCTGTCAATTTTATTAGTAGGGCTTATATTCGTGCAATCACACAAATAGCTTGGATAATGTGAGGGTTTAGGTCGTGATGAACGACAACCTCAAAATCCTAAGACAAGTTAGGGCTTATATTTTATAGCAGAGCTGTACAAATGCCTAAAGATAAGGTGATGGTTTACGTTGCATAAGCAAACAACCACAAAGTCCTATGGTTTTGTTGTTTAATACTAAAGAAGGATATGTTGTTGTAGATCCTCTTGCTATTGAAGATGGTAAGATGGCCGTGATGCCCACCATGCTAGCTCCATGCTCCTCGTCGTAACAATTATAAGTTTTCTAGTGTGTCAAGTTATAATGTCAAATCAGATATCCCTATGATTGTAGTTCTTTATTGTAGTTCTTTAAATGTTATGTATGGGGCATATTAAAGTTGATTAGAGCGACACCAGTTAGGATCCTACGGTTCCCTTGTTCCGCTACCACTATTTATATTAAATCCACTTAGTCTAAATGAATTTACTAAACTCAACTTAATGAGTTCCATACTTTCATTTAGACCGTGGGAAACCTCGTTAGTAACCGTAGGTTACCTCCTCCGGTAGGTTACCTCCGGGATTCCCGATCATCCAATATAGATGTCTTAATTTAGTTACAATTTTGGTTTTGACAATTTTGGTTTTGTGATATTTGTTGTCTTATATTTTGAATGTTGTGGTGGTGAATTTTATCTTAATTGATTTTTATTTTTGGTTATGGTTTTAGTTTTGTGGCTACCCTAAAGGTTTTAGTTTTCATGTAGGGTGACATCGTTGTTTAGCATGCAAGTTTGTAAGCATAAAAGTACAGTGTAGAAAGTACAAGAAAAGAAAGCACTGTAAACTGTAAAAGTGTACCTGGGGAGTCTTCTCGTTCCTTCACCTGAAAAGTCAATACTTGTAAAGCACATAAATGTATATATAATTTTGCAGGAATTAAAGCATGCTGATAAGGAAAGTAGAAAATACAAGTTTAAGGTGTGTCTACCAGATCCTATGTCATAACTTAGCGGGTTAGGTTTAAATTTTGAGGATGATTCCATTAACCAAATCATAATAAGTCCAGATGCCCTACAAAATTTCCAAAGGATCATGAAAAAATTTTGGGTAATACCTTAGAAATTTCATAGTCCTTGAAATTATCTTGAGTTCATTTTCGTCTTATTGTGTTTGCTATATGTTTCATCCAATTAATAAACTTATGCTCAATGAATCAAGATGTTTTGATTATCTCTTAAATGAGGTAGGGTAATCATCGATATCTCATTTATGAGTTATATAGGTAAAGACCCTTGGGGAAATTTGACTGAATAAAGGAATTTAATTAATTTGATTTTTAAAGAATGGGCTTGTAGTGATTTGAAAGGTTTTAAATTAATTATAAGTTATTGTCTAAACCTCATTAGACAAAATTTTGATTAAGCCTAGTTCACTACTAAGCCCTTAAGATTTAATGAGTAGGTTTATGGTTAAGAAAAAAGAATTTTTAATATTTATACTCTCAATCCTTATCATGACTTATAAATCATTTTAAAACCATTGGTTGGGGGATAAAATCAGTGAGTTATAATCTTCTAAAATCAAACCCCTCACTTTAATATCTTTCTATTTAATTATTCTTCCAAATTTCATTAATTAAAAAAAATTATAAATTTATCCTTTGTGAGATTCAAAGTGCAGTTGGTTTCTGCCACTTATCCCTTATGTTTCAATCATCAAGACATATTATTTTAAGATCACTTGTTGCCCGTTTACCCTCTTGATTAGACCTAAATATTAATTAAGCTTTAAATTCCAAAATTATACTTTTGCCCCTAAGGCCTTAATACCCTATAATTCATTAAATTAGACTCAAATGACTTGAAAATTTTATGTTACCTCACTCATGGGTTAATTAAAACATCACAGGAGAAAATGTAATTTTTCCAAGTTTATTTAATTTTTATAATTATGTTTAATTTAAAAATGGGGATTTTCAATGAAAATTTAATAACTTTATCAAAGTGAGACTTATAAGTCCATTTGAATCTATTATATTGTTTGATTATTTATACCAAACTTCAAATTTAGTTTCAATGATTTAGTACACCTTATGCTCAGTGAACCTGATATTTTAATTATCCCTAGAGTGGAGCACTCAATTAATCAGTTGATATTTTACTTAAAAGTTATGTAAGTAGATGCCCCTAGGACAAGCTTAAGTCATTAAAAATTTCATACCCACCATTAAAGTTGGGCTTGTATTGTTTGATGGTGTTAATTATCAGTTATATTATATTTTCTAAACCTCATTAAACAAGTTCAAATATCAAGCCTAGCTCACTATTAAGCCCTTAACAAATTTCATGGGTGATTTTGCAATCATCAAAATATTAATTTAAGTGAGATATATTCTTATTAAAAGATCATACTATAACAAATTATAGGCTTCAAATCAATGAATTAGTGCCTTCTTAACTTAAGTCCATGACTTTAGTATCACCTAATTTTAATTGACTTCCAAATCATGATAATTCGTGAAATTACAATATTACCCTTATCATTAAAAGGTGGCAAATTGGTTTTTACCTTTTAACACATTATGTTTCAATCATTCAAAAAGGTTGATTAGGATCAAAATTGCCAATTTTTTCCTTAGTTAATCCTAAATTTTGATTAAGGCACCAAAATTTAAAATTATCGTTTTTTTCCGCTGGGGCTCTCCACTTCATAACATATTAAATCTAATTCAAATGACTTTGAGATTTTTAGAGTACCCCACTCATGGGTCAATTAAAATAATAGAGGAGAAAATGTGATTTTTCAAAAATTAATTTAATTTAAAGAATTATTTTAACTTAGAAAAAATGATTTTCATTAAATATTGATTTATTTAACTAATCAAAGTAAAATTTTGTTCATGGGAAAATTATTGGAGGTTCAACTAAGTTAGAGAACCACTTGGACAAAATTTTATAATTTTCAATTTATATTTTAATTATTATAATTATTAGTTGATTTTAGTAATTTAATTAAATAGAAAATATATTTTAATTACAAAATTTAGTTTTAATATTTTTATTAAATTTCCCTAAGTTCAAAGAACTGAAAGAAATAAATTTTTCATTTTTAATTTTTAATTTATTTATTATAATTATTTTTGATGAAAATTCAGAGGAAATACATCTTTAACCTTTAAAATTTTATATTTAACTTAAAAAAATGAGAAAAAATATTCTAATGAGTCCCAAGTGATCGAGAAATAATAAATGAAAATTTGGCACATTTTTATATTTTTAAAAATTTTAATTTTTTTTTTAATTCAAAAATAAGCTAAAAGTATATATTTAAAAGTAATTTTAATTTTTCCTAAGTACCCTTGATTACAAGGAACTTAAAAAATCACTTCTCATAATTTTACTAATTATATTTAATTTATTAAATTTATTTTAATGCCAAAAATGTAATTTTATTTACAAAATCAACTTTTAGTGCTAAAAATTAGTCAAATAAATTTCAAACCTTTATAGTAAGGTAAAATAAGTGTTATTTACTATGTAGAATTAATTTTGATAATTTTTTAAATATCATAAATTTATTTGTATTTTTTTTATGTATTTTTAGGATTTTCTAACTATATTCATTTACATAAATATTAAAACTTAATTTACAATTTTTCAGAAGTCCTCACACCATAAGGAACCTACCAAAACAAATCTCATAATTTTCTGATTTATATTTTAAATTATATAATTCTTTTAAGCAAAACAACCATCCAAACTTAGAAATTAGGTTTACATGTGTTGAGATGCTTTCTGACTTCAGAAAAATCACAAGTTATCTCTGCTATCATAAGGAACAAACCCCTAAAATTTCAAGCCATGATTATTATATGCTCAATTAAAAAAAAAATTTGTAGAGAGTATTTTATCATTTAAAAAAAAGAGACACACAAAATTATTTTTTATTTTTGTTCCACATTAATCTCCTTTGTTCACTGAGCAACAACATATTTTCATTTTATTTTTATGATTTTTCTACACCAAGTTATGAATTTTCTAAGTTATGGAATTAAAATAATTGAAAAAATCCTTAACTTTATATTTATCCGCGTCAGCTGCCACCTCAAGCTACGATGCTTCGAAGCTTCGCGTGGCACTCCTCCATTCGACGCCACCATCCAGGCAGCCTCCTTGTCAGCCGCGGTTCGTGTCCCTCTGCCTCATCAGATACGATCACAGTCCTCACCCCGATAAATGCGAAAATGGACGACATCCGTTCATTGTCCTCGATGGCCAGAACCCATGAACCGTATGACTTTGAACCCTAAGATCTTACTCGATACTCAACCAAATTAAGTGCAGTTTGTTACTACAACCTCATCTACTCAATGTGAACACATCTATATAGCTACATGCATATGAAATTAAAGTTTTCTTCACAAAGTCTGAAACCAAGCCAAAAAGTAGGGTTTAGGCTTTATACCTGAGTCTGAAAGGGGAGGCCTCAATCATATGCTTGTGGAAGCTTTAGAAGAGTCTGACGAACCTTCTAGAAGTGTCACTTTCCTCTGCTGAATGCTACAAATATGAGTTCAGTGAAATGGGGGTGCAACTTTGATCAAACAGTGTGTTAGGGTGCTCAACAGAGAGAAATTTCAGTGGGAATCTTCCTCTCTTGTTATGGAGAAGCTTAAGAGTATTTTAATTTGGAGTTTGAGTGGTTTTGGAAATCGGTCAAAATCTATCATAGTTTTGAGCTCAAAAATTGAGCTCAAGTAGTCGTGGAGGTGGCTTGGAATGGATGGGTTGAGCTTAATAAAGCTTAAAGAGGCTCTGGAAGGTATATGGGAGAGTCTCCCAAAGAATTTGAGCACACTTGGGATTTGGCCAAAAATGGGGCTTCTTATAGCCATGGTTAAGGGACGGGCCTCAGGCTCTGATTGTTTGGTTCAAGAAGGCTGAGGTGGAGGGCTGAGTGGCGCAAACATCCATTGGGGGAAGTATCACAGTGCATGGGCTCAATTTTGGGTTTAAAGGGGCAAGTGTACCCTCATATTTGAGCTCTCAGGTGACTAGGGTGCCTGGCCAGAGGTGAGGTAGTGGCTAGGTGGTTCAGGGTAAATTGTGATTATTTGGGTGGCTAGATGGTTGATGGTAAAGATGTATTTGGTGTAGCCAATTTTGGAAGGAGATCTCCGAATTTAGGGGAACCTTGGTCCATGGCTTAACTAGGTTGGGCTATGTGGCTCTAGGCTGGTTCTTAGGGTCCAAATGTTGGCTGTGGTGAGCTTGGGTTGGTCAATTTCGTTTGACTTAGTCAAGTGTATTGCTTGGGTTCAAATCTTGTGTTTTGGGTTAACTTAGGCCTAGGTCAGGTTTGGGCTAAGGTCTTGGTCAAATGATTGATCAATTTAGCTTGGATGATTGTCATGAAAAGTTTTGGATATCAATTGTGTGATTTTGAAGTGATTTGGAAGGTCACATTGGTGGAATTTGGCCATATGGTCAATTTTGGGCATTTGAGCTAGACTTGGGATTGGATTGGGCTAGGGTTAGAACATGGTCCGATTGATAGTTTAATTTGATATGGGTGATTGTCATGAAGAGTTTTGGATATCAATTGGGTGTAAATTTTGGAGTTAGGAGGTTCAATTTGTTAGGATTTGGTTTTAAGTGCAAATTCGGGGCTTTGGCTTGGGCTTTAAATTGGACTTTAAATTGGGTTCAATTGAGCTTGGGTTTAGTTCCAATTGGGATTGAGAATGATAAATTTGAGTTTGGAATTGAAATTGGGGGAGATTGCAATCAATTTGGTGGAAATTGAGAGTGAATTTGGGAAATTGGGCCTTTAAGGGCAATTTAGGGATTTTGGTCAAAATGGGTCAATTCAGTCAAATTGGGCCCAATGTAGTGGTCAAATTGATTTTGGGAACATTTGAAATGATTTTGGAGATTTTGGAAATTTTTTGTGATTTTGGGAACATTTGAAGTGATTTTGGAGATTTTGGGAATTTTTGAGATTTTTGGAATATGAGGGGCATTTTGGCAATTTTGGGGATGTTGGGGGGTATATTGGAAATTTTGGAAAATTTGGGATATTTGGTCAATTTGAGTGATTTGGAGTAGTTTGAAATGATTTTTGAAGAGATTTGGAGAATTTGGCTAATTTTGGAAAATTTTGAAAAATTTTGGGTTTAGGGGCAATTTGGTAATTTGGTGAAGTTTGGGGCTAAGAAGGGTCAAAATTGGAATTTGGTAAAATTGAGATTGACTGAGGATGTTAATCATGAGGTCACCATATTTGAGCCATAGGAGCTAGGGAATTCCTATTGTGGATCCTCCATGTGCTGGTCTTAGCCAAACCCTAGCCTTGGGCTAATGGTTCATGGGACCATCCACATGAGTTTCCAACAAAGTAAGGCATCAACTAACCATATTTGGCTAAGGATTTAGGTTGTGAGTGCAGGACTGACCAAGACTACACCACCTAGGGCTAACTCGAAGGCCAAATAGTCCTATGGGGACTCCTCTCAAGCTCCCCCATATTGGTCCCACCTACTAAATGTTAGAGGTTAGAACCAACATGTGGAACTTCAAGATGAGCAAAAAAGAGTTTAAAATTTTTATTGGTGAGGGTTCAATCACTGGTCCTCTAGGAATAGTCAACAGAAAAGTCTTATGGCCAGATACTAGGCTCCTAAAGAAGAAACTGACCTCAACCAAAAGTGGGGTCAATAAATGGACCCCCAATAGATGTGATGTGTCAGACGAGCACGTCTTAGATATTGTCATTGACCGACAAGATCAACAAATCAACATAACTGCTTAAGCTAAAAAGCTTAGAGCAGTAAAAAGAGAAACTGTGGAGAAGGTTTCCGCTGATGAGTATGCAAAGACTCCCGCTGGGGATTTGCGGGTGCACCTTTAGAATATCAATTTCAGAAGTGAATTTGAAATTTACAAAGTGATTTGTGTTTGCTAACCCAAGTGAAGGGCTATGCAACATATTTACGGAGATATCCTGCAAGGAACCTGACGGCCACGAGGAAGACTAGATTCGATTTCAAATTTCAATGTTTTAACTTTAATTTCATATTCATTTACGATTTAGTGAAAACTTTAATTCAGGAAGGTGGAAATATGTGAAGTGATCGGATTGAGATGGAATGCACAAGGACTCACATCAAACTAAAAAGACTGATCGAGGGAAAGAAGTGCTACGTGGGGAAGGAACACAAAGGGACTCACATCCAACCCAAAAGGTAGCGGGAGGAAATTACAAATTTGCTATATTAAGAAGGAAAGCTCAAGGACTCACATCCAACCTAAGAGGTGATGATCTACATTGGAAAGGAAAGCTCAAGGACTCACATCCAACCTAAGAGGTGATGATCTACATTGGAAAGGAAAGCTCAAGGACTCACATCCAACTCAAGAGGTAGCAAAGGGTGTCACATTAGGAAAGAAAGCTTAGGAACTCACATCCAAACTAAGAGGTGACAAGCTACATTGGAAAGGAAAGCTCAGGGACTCATATCCAATCCAAGAGGTAGCAAAAGAGAATTTCAAATTTACTACATCTAGAAGGAAAGCTCAGAGACTCACATCTAACTCAAGAGGTAGCAAAGGGTGTCACATTAGGGAGGAAAACACAGAAACTCACATCCAACCTAAGAGGTGACAATCTACATTGGAAAGGAAAGCTCAACTAGTCACATCCAATCCAAGAGGTAGCAAAATGGGATTTTGAATTTGCTACATTAAGAAGGAAAGCTCAGGGACTCACATCAAACTCAAGAGGTAGCGAAGGGTGTCCCATTAGGATGGAAAACTCAGGTACTCACATCCAACCTAAGAGGCGACGAGCTACATTGGAAAGGAAAGCTCAGAGACTTACATACAATTCAAGAGGTAGTAAAAGGGAATTTCAAATTTGAAAAGGAGTCACATTAGGAAGGAAAGCTCAGGGACTCACATCTAGTCTAAGAGGTGGCGATTTACATTGGAAAGTAAAGCTTAAAAACTCACATCCAATCCAAGAGGTAGCAAAAGGGAATTTCAAATTTGTTACATTAAGAAGGAAAGCTCAGAGGCTCACATCCAACTCAAGAGGTAGCGAAAATGTGTCACATTAGGAAGGAAAGCTCAAGGAATCACATCCAACCTAAGAGGCGACGAGATATGACCAAAGGAAAATATGTTGAGATTTTCATACCTATTTTATACTAATTTTGATGATATTACACTTTAAAGAATGATATTTTTGATGTTTTGTTGCAGGAATGATGAATTAAGGTCATTGGAGCAAAAAGATGCAAAAAGGAGTGAATTTATAGCAAAAATGACCAAAATGTGAAGATTTGAACTAGGGCGTCGACGGCGGGACCAACGGTGCCAACTGTGGGTTTTTCCCGAGACTAGAGATCAAATATTCCAAAAGGCCGCAGACGGTGCCTTCAAGGCCGCCGACGGCGAGATCGGCGGTTATGCCAAAAAATGCAATGTATAAGGCTAAATTTTGAAGGGATGCTTAGGCAACTGTTAGGAAAACTCCTCTACAACTTTAAAAGAACATTTTGGCCTAAAATTAGAAGGATCTCTCGGACTCTCTCAGTAATTTTAGATAAGTTCCAACATTTTAGTGAGATTCAAAGTAGTTAGGTTGTGAGGAATTCTTCGAAAGGCCGCAGACGGTGCCTTCAAGGCCGCCGACGGCGAGATCGGCGGGGGGGGGGGAGGGGGGGAGGGGGAGTTGGGGGATGTGAGGGATGCTTACACAACTCTTGGAAAAACTCCTCTACAACTTTAAAAGAACATTTTGGCCGAAAATTAGAGGACTCTCTCAGCAATTTTAGGAAAGTTTTAGCATTTTAGAGAGGTTCAAAGTAGTGTAGAGAGTTCCATTTAGAGTTAGGTTGTGAGGAATTCTTTGAGAGATTGTAAGAGTGGAGGGAAAGTGAGAGATTTTTTCCTCCTTGTCGCTTCGAAGAAGAATTTTGTGTACTGTAAAGAAAGGAAGATATTCAGAGGAACTTCGAGGAGTTTGCTTTTGGGAGGAATTAGAGATAAGTGTTACTTATTTATTGTAGCTTGTATAACTTGTTGCTTATATATATATATATTCCGAGTTTTGTCGTATCTTCCCCATGATTTCTGAGTAGTTTTCTCTGTCTTTCTCCTTATCTTGAGATTTGTGAAATGGTGATTTGAATTGGTTGAGCCTATAAAATGTTAAAGAAGTTGTGATGATCTTTTCACTTCGATCTTAATTTACTTTCAATCTGGCCAATTGATATGTTAAAATATGTTGAGTTTTACAACTAAAGTGAAGATTACATCCAAGATTCAGAGAGGTCAAAGCCCTTGGAAGTTGAGTGCAAATAAATGGGGAAATATAAATATCGGGCGTAGAATTGGAGATTTTAGAGTGACAGAATAAAATCCTCAATTCGGTCCTATTATTTGGGTGCTGATGTGTAGATGTTAGCTCCCAGGTGAGGGGAACGTGGGAGCTCCAAAGTGAGAGCTGGTATCCTCCCAGCCTAGTCGCAAAATCAGTAACCAAGCATAGGTTTAGTCAATGTTCTTTATGTCTGGACCAAAGAGCAAAAAATAGGTATGCTTCTATTTGGCACAACACAATTTGAACTGCTTCATTTCATCCATTCACTATATTTTCTTGGCAAGGAGAAGGATGCTTTCTTATATATATATTTCACATTAGAACTTTATTATTAGAATTAGTTATTTAATAGTTATTATAAATACATATTTATTTCATTTGCCTATAGTCACAGATAAGCAAATTGAACCATATTGTTGTAATTGAGTATTGATTTTCTATAGTCCTAGTCCGTAGCTTCTAATATTACTCCTTATGAGATCGATAAACGGGACTACACTAGAGCCATGTATTACTTGAGCGATACGTATACTTGCGTTTGAAATTGTGACTTTACAAAATCATTATAAATATATAAATTTGGGTTCATAAAATATTTATCAAATTTATAAGCATATACAAAAGTCACCCGATCAAGTTTTTGCCGCCGTTGCCGGGGAGTAAACAAGAATCATAATTTGATAACTGACAAATTAGAACTATTAGAAAACTTACTTGAATTGCAACTTATTTTTATTTTTAATTAACTGTTATTTAGTGTACTGATTTCAATTGTATGTGTAAATTTGGATCTTAAAATCTTATACCCTACGATTCGGAATTAGAACGCACTGTTAGAAGAATTAAAAAACTAAGAAGAGAACCTAGAAATTTTGATACAATGGAGAACAACATGAACAATCAAGAAATAGAAAATGAACACCA
>NW_018235161.1:17745-20639 GCF_001263595.1 Phalaenopsis equestris
AACCTGTTATTATCCAAATGGTACAAAACAATCAATTCAGAGGTACACCAAATGAAGATCCTAACTTACACCTCGCTAGTTTTTTAGAACTGTGTGCTACTTTTAAATATGACAGAGTCTCAAACGATGCAGTCAGACTCAAACTTTTTCCTTTTTCACTTAGGGATAAGGCTAAGATGTGATTAAACTCATTAGCACCCGGATCTATCAGAACAAGAGGAGATTTCTCACAAAAAATTTTATCTAAATATTTCTCACCTTCAAAAATTGCTAATCTTAGAAATGATATTACAACTTTTTGTTAGTCTGAAGGGGAGTTAATTTATGAAGCCTGAGAAAGATTTAAAGTTCTTCTTAGGATGTGTCCACACCATGCGTTACCAGATTGGTTAATAATTCAAACTTTTTATAATGGATTGTTTAGGTCTCTTAGATCAATAATTAACGCTGTTGGTGGTGGATCTTTAATGTCAAAATCATTTGATGAAGCATATTCTTTAATTGAAGAGATGGCTACTAATAATTTTCAATGGCCCTCAGGAAGGGTAAATCCAAAGAGTAGCCAATGTTCATGATTCTGATGCAATATCTATTTTAAATGCTCAAATAGCTGATAGTGGCATTTTTTTACTATGATGTTGCAGATTATATATATAATTCAAAAAAATTCCTATTACACGTGGCTGCAAGTTCAACCCCGTTACCCGCATTCCTCGCGTATGTATTACCATGCTGCCACTCTTGACCCCCATGCTCCTTCTCTCATGTATCATCTACCCTAGGTTCCTGCCTTACTCGATCTCTCTCGTGAACCGTGGGTACTGATACACCTAAAATATATAGTATTTTTAGACACATTTTTATACCAATTTTTTAGATATTGCGCTTTAATGGAAGGTAGTTTTGTGTTTTTCTTGCAGATACATGTAAAAAGGGTGAAAAATGCTTAAAGAAGTGAAAATGGATCAAATTTGGAGCAAAAAGTTGAAAAATGTGCAAAAGAGTTTTGGCGCCTAAACGCCAGATCCGGCACTAAAGCGTCGGTTAAATAGAGAAGGCCATGCCTAAGCGCCAGAGGCCCCGCGCTTAAGCGCCGGTGGCAGTTATTGGGCGAGTAAATTTGGTTTCTATAAATTTTGAAAAGGTTTTTATGGCACCCATTGGCTTAATAGGTGGTTATAACCACCATGGACAAAAATTATCATGAAAGTATGCTTCTCTTAGGGAAATACATCGAATCTAGACATATTTTGAAGAGAAACTAAGGCATCTTTTGGAAAATTTTAAAAAAAAGAAGATTGGGACTTTGAAACAGGTCCTGAAAGTATAGGATCATGAATACCATGATTTAGAATATCCATTTACACCAATGAAAATTACTGTGGAGAAACCCCCACCACATTTTCCTCAAAGACTAAAGCAACACAAGCAGAATAAACAATTTTCCAAGTTCTTAGAAATTCTTAAGAAGTTAACGGTAAACATTCCCTTCGTAGAAGCTTTGAACAAGAAAAGGAAGTTTAATGATCATGAGACTGTTGCACTTAGCGAAGAGTGTAGTGCAATTATCCAAAAAAAGCTTCCTGAAAAATTAAAAGATCCTGGTAGTTTCACTATACCGTGTGGTATTGGTGAAAAATTTTATACCGTGTGCTATTGGTGAAAAATTTTATGGAAAAGCTTTATGTGATTTGGGAGCCAGCATTAATCTGATGCCTCTATCAATTTTCAAAAGATTAGGATTAGAAGAAGTCCCACCTATTTCTGTAACTCTTCAGTTAGCGGACCGATCAGTTACCTATCCTAAGGGAGTTATAGAAGATGTTTTTGTAAAAGTTGATAAACTTATCTTTCCTGTGGATTTTATTATTTTAGATATGGAAGAAGATAAAGAAATACCTATCATTTTAGGGAGACCATTTTTAGCTACTGGAAAAGCTATGATAGATGTTTAAAAGGGAGAATTAACTATGAGAGTTAATGATCAGGAAGTGACATTTAACATTGCAAAATCTATGAAATACCCTGTTGTTGAAAGAGATAATGAATGTTTTCACATGAAAATTATTAAACATCTACTGAATGAACATTTTAAAGAACATTTTGAAGAAGAAAAACATTTTGAAGAGAAAGGACATTTTGAAGATAGAGTTGAAATTATTTTGGATGAAGTAGAAAATGGAAAGTTAGATTATGTTCAGGAAAGATTTGAAATGGTGGATATAATAGAAAATGCTGATAAAAATCTAGTTCCGTCAATTATAAAACCATCTGAACTTGAGTTGAAAATACTGCCTAATCACCTGAAGTATGTGTTTTTAGGAGACTCATTTACATTACATATTATTATATCTTCAGAGTTAGATGATTTGCAAGAACAAAGACTTTTAAACACATTAAAAAGATATAAGAAAGCTTTTGGTTGGACTTTAGCTGATATTAAAGGATGAGACACATTTATATAAATAATGTAAGGATCTTATTATGAGAAGATGTGTACCTTATGAAGAAACAGAGCTAATCATTCAGAAATGTCATGATTTTGAATTTGGAGGACATTTTGGGATTGATAAAACTGCTTATAAAATTTTTCATACTGGATTCTATTGGCCTACTATATTTAGAGATGTTTATAGATACATAAAAACTTGTGATCGATGTCAACGAGCAGGCAATATATCTAAAAGAAATGAAATGCCTCTGAATTTCATGTTAGAAGTTGAGATATTTGATGTTTGGGGATTAGATTTCATGGGACCATTTATTCCTTCATTTGGGAACTTATATATATTAATTGCGGTAGACAACATTTCAAAGTGGATTGAAGCACAAGCTTTACATCGTTGTGACGCTAAAAGTGTTTCAAGATTTTTAATGAAAATTATTTTCACTAG
>NW_018235161.1:21114-25335 GCF_001263595.1 Phalaenopsis equestris
TGAAGTTATTCCCTGGGAAATTGAAGTCTCGTTGGTTAGGACCCTTTACTGTGACTCAAGTTTATACTTACGGAGCAGTTGAAATTGAAGATCAAAAGACAGGAAATAAATTTAAAGTAAATGGACACAGATTAAAACCATATTTTGAGGGTAAAAGACTAAATTTTAAAGAGGTTTTAATGATCAGTCAACCTGAATAATACCTGAATAGGTCGGGCTGATGACGTTAAACCAAGTGCTTTATGAGAGGCAACCCATAGTTATCTTTATTTTCATTGCAATTATAGTAATTTTATTTGAAATTATTGTTAGTTAGTGGTAGTATTATACTCTACTACTCTTATTTACCCTTGAATTATCATGAAAATTATATATCTATAGAAAAATTGGAACGCATTTGGACCAGAGTGAAACTGTGCAATTTTTTCCTTGTGCACCGACGGTGCCATCAATGCCGCCGACGGTGAGGCCGGTGGGAAAACAGTTTCTTAAGTTTGAATTAGCAGTTTTTGGCAGTTTTAGGTGGGAGTTTCTCCATTTAAACTCCCAAATTCGATTCCTAAGTTCATACTTTCCTAAAACCAAAAAATCACTCCACCAAATTCATCCCTATGGAGTCCAGTTCCCCTGAAAACTATCGCCCTCGAGTGTTCAATAGAAAGAAGTTCATTAGTTTTGAGGCGTAGAGAATCTTCAACAAAGTGTTGATGAAGAGGAGATTGATCAAGGAACTAGGATTCGTGAATCGAGGATTGAACAATCCTACGACACCAATTGAAGAGATGATTGTGCGGTGTAAATGGGAAGTGCTATGTTACACTACAGCTGCCGTGGTTGTTCCTGTGGTAAAGGAATTTTATGTTAATTTGCATGGAATCAACCAAAGAGTCATTTATGTGCGAGGTAGATGGATAAGTTTTACTCCGACACGAATTAATGAATTATATATGATCGAGAATGTTCCAGTCTGCCATTATTCCAACTTTGTCCCAACAAGAACGCATATGAATGAGATTTACCAGTATTTAATAGATGAAACTGAGGACTGGGAAATGAGAGAAAACGGGTATGTTAGTTTTTCTGCGACATTTTTGAATCCTGTTTCTAAACACTGTCACTTTTTCATTTCTGCAAAACTGTTACCGACAATGAAGGTTGGTAAAGTTTCTAAAGAAAGTGCCATTCTGAATTACTGCATCCAAATAGGACTGCAGATCAACATTGGATCGATAATTATGAAGTTTGTTTTGGGCCTGATCGTTCATGGATCAACTTATGGGCTTGGACATCCTTCCACAATTTTATTACTCTGCAGCTAGTCCCAAGTATCTTATGAGAATTGGGAAAAGGTACTTCTACCTTGGAAGCCTTTGGACCCAACTGAGAGATTCCCAACCTATGAAGATGAAAATGATATGACTATCATTGTGGATCAATCGTGCCAAAATTCATTGCCTGTCCAACCTCTTGTTCCAGACAAAAAACTAGTGGTCCGAATGCAATTAATAATATCTCTAATTTTTTTTTATCATCTATACTGGAGGATGAAAGAACATTTTAGTCACTCTGGGCATATCGAAGATGGTTTGATAAGGCTGATGAGAAGGATGAAACTGATAGAAGAAGATTCTACTGAAGAATTCCCATACCGACCCTTCTACAATCTCTTCGTTCATGTTCAATCAATGGGAGATATCAGAGGAGAAACGAGCACGGAATTAGACGAGTAGTAGATTTATTGTCCTAACTATGTGTTTATGTGTGTAGTTTGATTTGAACCTTATGTATTGCTTTGCTTTAGAATTATGCTTTAGATCGCTGTATAGTTGAGACTAAGCATAGGATGTTTGTTTTCAGCGTTTTGAGTGTTGTGGCTTGGATTGCGATGCTGATTTGATGTATTGAGGTTGAGAAAATACCAAAATTAGGTGTGTCATGAAATATGTATTGTAACCCTTGGAATTTATATATAATTGTGATGTTTTGTGTTGTGAATGTTTATTTATGATAAGTACATCATTTAATCACTTAAAATTATGTCTAGAATGATTAAATGGATGCCATTGAGGCTTGAAATTGATTGAAATTGTAAAAATCCAGAAATTGAACATTGTTAATAAAGCCTGCCAAAGGCGCCCTCGATGCCGCCGACGGCGGATTTTTCCTAAGAGTTAGGTTCGAAATTCAATAGAGCGCCCTGACGGCGCCGAACACCCTGCCGACGGTGAGCTCGCACAAAATCACCTTTAACTGTGATTTTAACCAGTCAACCACCACTATTCATCATCCCCTTCCTCCTAAAAATGTCATTTTTGACTCTTGAGAAATCTTCAATTTGGGGCGATTTCAAGGCTTTTTGACACCAGGTTTGATCATCTGTTGGTAAGAGCTTCACTCCAAACTAAAAATATTTGATTTTCACCATGAATTTCTTCCACATTGAGAAAATCCAAAACTTGGAGAATGTGAAGAAAATATTGGGAAGAAATTCATGGAAATTAGTTTTGAAATCTTAGAATCATTTTTGGAAGCCTATATTTGAGTTTTTGAAGTACATTTTGGAAATTTTCATGATTTTGATTAGATTTCCATGGCTCCAAGACGAAAGAGAAGAGTTGAATGTGACAAGTCTCGCTTCGTCAATGCGAAGGCTAAGACAAGGTTTACTTCCGTATTTGAAGGAAAGAAGTGTATACAAGATCGAGTTATTGAAAGTCTGGGAGGAGAAATTGAGAAGGTTATTGTCGAACGGAGGTGGGAGAACTTCTGTTATACCACCAATAAGGCTGCTGCTACTATTGTAAAGGAATTCTACGCCAATGTGCACTATGCTGCAGATGGAATTGTTCAAGTGCGGGGATTTCTTGTGGAATTTAATGTCATCCACATTAACACCTTTTACGAGATCCTAGACTCTTATAGCTGCCATTATGAATTCTTCAGTACTATGGAAGGCCCACTGAATGATGTGATCAACTTTCTCAGTGATGGGAAAGGAGTATGGAAGACCAAGCAACGAGAACAGGTAAATTTTTCTGCTTCCATGTTGAATGCCACATCTAAAGCGTGGCATTATTTTATTATCTCTACTCTATTACCAACCTATCACCATAGTGAGGTAACCAGAGATAGAGCTATTCTGAATTTCTGTATTCAGAATAATAGGAATATAAATGTGGGGAGAATTATTTTTAGAAATATATTTAGTACGGCAAAGAGTGAAACAAGTGGAGGTTTAGGACATCCTGGTCTCATTTATGCACTTTGCCAATTATCTGGAGTAGAAGCTGGAGCGGAAGAAGAATGGGTTTACCCTATGAAACCCATTAGTAAATCTAATTTAAAAACTTATGAGTCTCATGAGAAGTGGAGATCTCGGAGTAGGAGTCAAGAACCTTATACTAGTAGAGATATCCCCTCTACTAGTTATGACCTTCCTCCTCCTTCTAGCTCCCCTACCTTGACAAATTTGATGAATGAGTTGACCTTGCAGAGGAAGAGTATAGAGCTGATAAATGAAAGAATTGGGGGTTTAGAGTGAAGACATGATTATGATAGTGAGTACTAACAGAGGCATTCTGATTTTGAGGTAGCTTATTATGAAGCTCAGGCCCGTCACTTCAGAGGTAAGCCTGATGTTTCATTTCTTGAATGCCCCCGTTATACTCAATATCCACCCAATCCACCTGCTGACCAAGGCGACGATGATATAGCATGGGATTTTGATATTTAAATGTAATTGATGTACTTGTACTTTCATTTTTGTAATTTTTGTAATAGAGATGTTTGAACTTTTAATTTTTATGTTGTAATTAGATAATTTCTAATTATTGTCTTATATTTTTAATGTGGAAATGTGCATGTGTAGTTTATAGATGTTGATTAGTACTTTATGGATTGTAATGTGATGTGATATTTATATGCATTTTAGTACTTTTGTAATAGTCTTTTGTTTAGTAATGTGGATGTGTTAGAAAGATGTTGTGCACTTATTTTAAAATTTTATTCCCCAACAAATTCTCTAATAATTTATATGTATAGAAAGCTCCTAATGTTACAGACCAGGTGAAGTAAAAATGTTGAGAAGGACTGCAAAATTTCAGAATGATGAAAATGCCTAAAGCACTGAAATATGATTTACATTTAGAATTTTTCTTTCCACCTATATTATTTCATATTGAAAAATTTAAGTTTGGGGGAGGGAAGAAAAAGATTAACTAT
>NW_018235161.1:25458-26900 GCF_001263595.1 Phalaenopsis equestris
TTTTGTAACTTAAGATATTTAGTATAAGAGAATAAGATTATAGTTAACTATTTAAAGTAAAGGAAACTATATTTTAAAGTAATAAGAATCTAGAAATTCATTTAAAAAGAAAAGATTGGGATTCAATGATGTAAAAGCTTTAATACAAATTTGATAAGTGAAAAAAATGTAAAAATTTTTTAACTTTAAAAAGAGGATAGTGAAGTTCAAAATCATTAAAGGTTATCCATATATAGTAATCCTCCGAAAAAAAAAAAGAAAAAGAAATGAAAAAGAAATGAAGAAGAAAAGAAAAAAAAATAAAAGAAAAATAAAAAGAAAAAGAAAACAAAAATGAAAGAAAAGAAAAAAAAGTATAAAAGTGAGGACAAGCTTGAGGAGATGCCTAATTAAAAATTGGCTTCACTAGACCTACCTAAAGGGAAAACTTAAATACATTCCTGAACTTATATTTATGGATTAGATGTTTTACTAGTAGTGTTCTCATGAAGTTTCTATCATTTAAATAATCTAAGTGAATTAATACTACAACATATAGTCATTCTTGAAATGAATAGAAAGCTAGAACTCTTAGACTTGATGACTAGATAATCTTGTACCTATAGAGTTAATTCAATTAATTGAATTTTTTTTGAAAACCTCACCATGATATTTATTTAATTCAAACTTAGAGTATTTTTGAATTAAAACTTTACTACAATAGATCATAACTTTTATGTGGTACTAAAATTACTTGAGGACAAGTAATAGTTAAGTTTGGGGGATTTTGACAAAAGGAAAATATGTTGAGATTTTCATACCTATTTTATACTAATTTTGATGATATTGCACTTTAAAGAAAGGTATTTTTGATGTTTTGTTGCAGGAATGATGAATTAGGGTCATTGGAGCAAAAAGATGCAAAAATGAGCGAATTTGGAGCAAAAAGGACCAAAATGTGAAGATTTGAACTAGGGCGTCGACGGCGGGACCAACAACGCCGACGGCGGGACCAACAGCGCCGACGGCGGGTTTTCCCCGAGACTAGAGATCAAATATTTCAGAAGGCCGTTGACGGCGAGATCGACAGTTATGCCAAAAAATGCAATGGATAAGGCCGAATTTTGAAGGGATGCTTAGGCAACTCTTGGGAAAACTCCTCTATAACTTTAAAAGAACATTTTGACAAAAAATTAGAAGGATCAGTCAGACTCTCTCAGTAATTTTAGATAAGTTCCAGCATTTTAGAGAGATTCAAAGTAGTTAGGTTGTGAGGAATTCTTCGAGAGATTGTAAGAGTGGAGGGGAAGTGAGAGATTTCTTCCTCCTTGCCGCTTTGAAGAAGAATTCTGTGTGTTGTAAAAGAAGGAATAGATTCAGAGAAACTTTTAGGAGTTTACTGTGGGGAGGAATTAGAGATAAGTGTTAATTACTTGTTGTAGTTTGTATGACGTTGTTTATAT
>NW_018235161.1:27220-30974 GCF_001263595.1 Phalaenopsis equestris
CAACTAAAGTGAAGATTACATCCAAGATTCAGGGAGGTCAAAGCCCTAGGAAGTTGGGTGCAAATAAATAGGGAAATATAATTATCGGGCGTAGAATTGGAGATTTTAGAGTGAAAGACTAAAATCCTCAATTTGGTCCTATCGTTTGGGTGTTGATGTGTAGATGTTAGCTCTCAGGTGAGGGGAACGTGGGAGCTCTAAAGTGAGAGCCGGTATCCTCCCAGCCTAGCCGCAGAATCAGTAACCAAGCATAGGATTAGTCAATGTTCTTTATGCCTGGACCAAAGGGTAAAGAATAGGTATGTTTCTATTTGGCACAACACAATTTGAACTGCTTCATTTCATCCATTCACTATATTTTCTTGGCAAGGAGAAGGATGTTTTCTTATATATATTTCACATTAGAACTTTGTTATTAGAATTAGTTATTTAAGAGTTATTATAAATACATATTTATTTCATTTGCCTATAGTGATAGATAAGAAAATTGAACCATATTGTTGTACTTGAGTATTGATTTTCTATAATCCTAGTCCATAGCTTCTAATATTACTCCCTGTGGGATCGATAAACGGGACTCCACTAGTGCCCTGTATTACTTGAGCGATACGTATACTTGCGTTGATAAGTGTGACTTTAACATTATTGAATATTATACATATACATCTTTATCAAATTTATAAGCATATAAAATAGTCACCCGGTCAGCTACATTGGAAAGGAAAGCCCAGGGACTCACATCCAATCCAAGAGGTAGCGTAGAGGAATTTCAAAGTTACTACATTAAGAAAGAAAGCTCAGGGACTCACATTCAACTCAAGAGGTACCAGAAAGGTGTCACATTAGGAAGGAAAGCTCAGAAACTCACATCCAACTTAAAAGGTGACTAGCTACATTGGAAAGAAAAGCTCAGGGACTCACATCCAATTAAAGAGATAGCGAAGAGGAATTTCAAATTTTCTACATTAAGAAAGAAAGCTTAGGGACTCAGATTCAACTCAAGAGGTACCAGAAACGTGTCACATCAGGAAGGAAAGCTCAGAGACTCACATCCAACCTAAAAGGTGACTAGCTACATTGGAAAGAAAAGCTCAAAGACTCACATCCAATTAAAGAGGTAGCGAAGAGGAATTTCAAATTTGCTACATTAAGAAAGAAAGTTGATGGACTCACATTCAACTAAAGAGGTAGTAGAGATGTCACATTATATAGTAAAGTTTAAGGACTCACATCCAACCTAAGAGATGACAGAAGGGAATCAAAATTTAGGTATTAACCCCGAGAACATCATGAAGAGAATGTAGAGAATTTGTGGTACTGAACTTGTTAATATGTGGCATGTGAAGAATGATAGTGGTTAAGAAAGATTTGTGCGATTTCATGAAGAGTGTGAGACTCCGTGGGAATTCATAGAAATTCATGTAGATGGTGGAATTTGTGCTACAAAAGTGTAAGGCATGGAATCTCAAATTCAAGACAAACTGGCTTATCAATTTTATCATTTTCTTTTCTTGTTGTCTTAATAATATTTTTTTATCAAGGTATCTTTTCAAATTTCATTTTTGTTGATTAATTTTTCAATTTTGAATTTTAATTTTATTATTAGACTTTTTTTGTATCGTTCTTTGTTCGTTACAATTTTGGATCAATGTATAGTCCTGCAGCATTTTATCGATAACACAAAAAGGAAATTCGACAAATATACCGAAATCTTGAAAGAAACTTCATCAATTCTGCTTCAAACATGTAGTACTACTAATCATCCTAGAGCTGTCAAAAGGCAACTTATTGAATACATTTGAAACATCATGCATCTGCTACTCTATCGTAGTACAAAAAGGTGACACCTGACTATCTGTCTGTCTGTCTGTTTGTCTATCCATTCTATGGGGTGAGCTGGTGATCAAGCTAACCTTCTAAGCCACGGTTCTGAACAGGAGTTCCTTTCGCGTGCACTGACCAAAGGAAAATATGTTGAGACTTTTATACCTATTTTACATTGATTTTGATGATATTTCACTTTAAATAAAGGTATTTTTTATGTTTTGTTGCATGTATGTTGAATTATGTTCATTGGGACAAAAAGATACAAAAAGAAGCGAATTTGAAGCAAAAAGGGCCAAAATATGAAGATTTGAACTTGGGCACCGACGACGAGCTCTACGACACCGATGGTGGGTTTTTCCCAAGAGATCAAAAATCAAATATTCTAGAAGGCTGCTGACGAAGCCATCGAGGCCGCCGATGGTGAACATGTCGGTTCTCTCAATAGATGCATTGATTTTGGACGATTTTTGAAGGGACGCTTAGGCAACTCTTGAAAACTCTTCTACAACTTTAAGAGAAACATTTGTAGGCCGAAAAAAGGGGTGTCCACTGTGTCTTTATTGTTTGTGGTGCCCATTAGAGTGTAGAGAGTGTAATTTAGGGTTAGTATTGTGAGGAATTCTTTGAGAGGAAAGTGAGAGATTTCTTCCTCCTTGCCGCTTCAAAGGAGAATTTTGTGTACTGTAAATAAAGGAAGAGATTCAGAGGAACTTCGAGGAGTTTGCTTGAGGAGGAATGAGAGATAAGTGGTATTTACTTATTTAAGTTTGTACGACTTTGCTTTTATGTTTAAATTCCAAGTTTTTTCATATCTTCTCCATGAGTTATGAGTGGTTTTCTCTGTCTTTCTCCTTGTCTTGAGATTTTATGAAATGGTGATTTGAATTGGTTGAGCCATGAGAATATTAAAGAAGTTGTGATAATATTTTCACTTCAATCTTAATTTACTTTCAATCTGGCCAATTGATTTGTTAAAATATGTTGAGTTTTACAACTAAAGTGAAGATTACATCCAAGATTTAGGGAGGTCAACGTCCTTAAAAGTTGGGTGCAAATAAATAGGAAAATAAAAATTATCGGGCGTATAATTAGATATTTTAGAGTGACAGGCTAAAATTCTCAATTCGGTCCTATCGTTTTGGTGTTGAAGTGTAGATGTTAGCCCTCATGTGAGGGGAACGTGGGAGCTCCAAAGTGCCTATTTGGCATAATCCAATTTGAACTGATTCGCTTTATCCATTCACTTTAATTTCTTCACAAGGAGAAGGATGTTTTATTATATATTGAGTTTCACATTATAATCTTTATTAGTAGAATTAGTTATTTAAGAGTTATTAAAATTGCATATTTATTTCAATTGCTTATTAGTGATAAATAAGCTATTTTAATTATATTTTTGTGATTAAGTATTGATTTTCTAAAATCATTGTTCGTAGCCTCTAATATTGAGATCGATATCTAGGACTCCATTAGAGCCATATATTACTTGAGTGATACATATACTTTCGTTGATAAGTGTGACATTACCATTATTGAATATTTTATATATACATCTTTATCATATCCATAACCGTTGTTATGTTTTTTGCACCCTTGCCAGAGAATTAAATCTTCTAGCAGCAGCATTAAATTCTTGTATTTTTAAGCATATATAAAGTCGCTGTCAAGTTTTTGGCGCCGTTTCCGGGGAGTAAACAAGAGCCATAATTAGAGTAACAAATAAATTAGGACTATTAGAAAACTTTTACTTTAATTGCAACTTATTTTCATATTTAGTTAACTATTTTTCTATGTAGTTTATTATATTATTGTGCTACTAATTTCAATTGTATGCATAAATTTGGACCTAAAAATTATATACCCTACGAGTCAGAATTAGGACGCATTGTTATGAGAATTAGAAAACTAAAAAAAGAACCTAGAAATC
>NW_018235162.1:0-2504 GCF_001263595.1 Phalaenopsis equestris
ATTGTCTTCGTTAGGATTTCACATGTGACATTAACAAAAAAAAAAATTAAAGATTCAATTCAAGTAAAATGTAATATAAATAAAATACAAAAAAAAAATTTTCGTAGAGGCATATATTCAACATAGGTGGTTGAGCTATTTTGATATATTTTTCAATACGACTGAATTTTGTGATCTTAAAATCGTCAATAATAATAATAATACTTTTTATTTTTGTCGTCTCACTAGGAAAAAGAAAGTTGACAAGGCTGTAAAAAAGATAAAGGGTGGAAAATTAGTATGACCTTACGATATTGAAGTGTGGACATATTCAGATGATTTGGGAGTTTCTTGGCTTACTAAACTCATTAATATTATTTTAAGAACTTAAAAGATGCTTGAAAAGGGGAGGAAGAGTATTGCGGTCCCTAAGTTTAATAATAAAGTGGATGAACAAGAGTACAAATTATAGAGAAATTAAGTTAATGTGTCATACTTTAAAATTATGGAAGAGGATAATTGAACTTAGGTTAAGACGTGATACAAAGATTTTTCATAATCAATTTGGATTTATTCTTGGCAGATTTATTGTAGTAGCAATAAATTTATTGAGAGGTTTGATGGAGAAGTATAGAGAGAATAAGGAGAACCTACATTTGATTTTTGCTGATTTAGAAAAATCTTATGATAAGGATGCAAGAGAAGTCCTTTGGAGAGTTATAGAGAAGAAATGTGTTGTATGACTTATATTCAAGTCTTAAAGATATGTATACTAGAGTTGTTACGTGTGTTCGAACATAAGGAGGATTGACCAGGTATTTTTCTATCTCAGTTGGATTAAATCAGGTATTTGTTATGGGTAAGACTAGAGAAAGTGTTCAGGAAAAACTTGAATTATTGGGATCTACATTGGTTCTAAAGTATTTCATTTGAGTAGATATAAAATTGAACACATATAATGCAATTTTAGTAGTAGTAGCTAGAGTGACAGAGTTGTAAGTATGAGTGATCAAATCATTAAAAGGCGTGAACATTTTAGATATCTATTGTTCAAAGTGATGGTTATATAGATGGGGATAGTATTAGTAGAATTCCAACTGGTTTGTTGAAGTGGAATAATGCATCAGCCCTATTGTGTGATAGAAAATTACCTTTTAGACTTAAGGAAAATTTCATAAGATGATGGTGAGACATGCAATGCTTTATGGTACATAATGTTGGCATTTTAAAGAGAAACATAAAATAAAGTTAAGTATTGCTGACATGAGAATGTTTACGTGCATGAGCGAGTTGACACTTAGAGACAAAATGCACAATAAATCTATCCGTGAAAGAGTTGGTGTAGCTTCGACGACAGACAAGATTAGAGATAGTCATCTCAGATGGTTTGATCACATTAAATGTCGATCATCTGATGTGGTTCGGAGAGTTGATGTTTAGATTCAACTTATGTTAAGAAAGACAAAAGTAGACCTAAATAAATTTGAGCATATTTTATAAAAATAATCTTAATCTATTAGAATTAAATGAAAATATGACACTTATTTGGACGCAATGAAGAAAAAGATTCAAGTAGCCGACCCCATTTAGTGGGATAAAGGCTTGTTCTTGTTCTTGTTCTTGTTGTTGTTGAAAAAAATGTGTATTTGACTTTAAAAAAGCATTAATAGTTCAAAATTTTTTCACCTACATAAAAAATGAACAAAAAAAGATGAAAATGCGTTATAGGAATATTCTCTCACGTTTTTCTGAAAATTTTCCGCGTTATTCATGTGTTATTGACGTGTTATTGATGTAATTTCATGAATAACACATTAAAACACATGAATAACGCGAGAGAATATTCCTAAGCCCTCAATAACACACCAATAACACATGAATAACACATCAATAACACATTAAATAGCAAATGAATAATGCAAAAAATATTCAGAATAACATGAGGGAATATTCCTATAACACGGATTGAATAACATATTAAATAATACATGAATAATGCGAGAGAATATTTCTAAACCCTCAATAATACATCAATAACACATGAATAAAACAAAAAATATTCAGAATTACGCAAGGGAATATTCTTATGCGATGAAATATTTCTATATCACATTAGTCGGGCTGGGTCACACATTTTCAACCTTCCACGTGTCATCACAAGATTGGACTCCGCAAACAACCCTGCATACGAAGTCTTAATGTAAACTTTAAACATTAAGGTTCTATTATGACTTTTCTGTTTGCTTGGATTTCTGTGTGTGTTGACGTAAGAGCCTGAACTCCATCAATCCAGATTTTATCCTTCTAGGCCTAAGAATCATATTATTTTGTCTCATTAGTTTAGCTTAACGAGTTCACAAATCTCATAAATGCTATCATATGAATAGGGCTGTTAAAATGGTTTGTTGTTCATGAACAATTTATGTTTGGTTCGTTAAGTAGCTCATGTTCGATTCATTTGATTAAGAAGTCGAACATGAACAATTTTTTAACGTTCGATATATAAACGAGCCGATAAGAAACAA
>NW_018235162.1:4174-4575 GCF_001263595.1 Phalaenopsis equestris
ATATATATATATATGCATATGCACACTTTTCAAGGTTATTTAAAAATTAAATGCTATATAAATTAACATAAAAATTTAGATTTTAAAAAATAATAATGCATTGAACTTTTGTTTTTTATTTGCAAATCCTCTAAAAAAATAGGCTGCCAAGTGAATTTAATATAAGGTACACAGTTTGTCGGTTTTTTTTTTTATTAACCTATATCACATATAAGGACAACTGTGATCATCTCTGGATGGATGATGCCTGCTATGTAAAATGACATACAGGGCATCCAAAATATTGCTATTTACAAATCAAATGCTTAGATGATCTTTTGATCTGTGCATCCAATGCATTTATGTATGCGGATCAATGTGAATTTAATAAAAAAAAATATATGGATTGGGGTTTTATCACA
>NW_018235163.1:0-521 GCF_001263595.1 Phalaenopsis equestris
TAAGAAATATTCAAAGCCATCCAGAAGTCTGATTTCAACAAACTGTCAGTCAAACTGACCGACACGACGAGACAGACTCAACAGTACTAAATTTGGTTCAATTCCAGTCAAACCAAAGTCAAATCAAGTCATTAAACCACTTTTGAAAGCTTTTTAGACATATTTGAAAGATTAAAATGATGTCAAATCTAGTGAGTTTATGTTGAATCAAGCGTCTTGATAAGATGAATCCAATGAGTTCAAGATCACTCAATTCCAAGATCATTAAGATACTCAAATGTCCATCAAATGTTGTTTGATCAAGTGAACTTCTCAAGGTCGTCCAATTAGAATTGTTCAAATTCCTTCACTTATTGTAACTGAGACTCTATAAATAAAGCCACACATCTCTCATGAGAAAGAAGAGTTTGGAGTCTAAAGAGAGAGCTTGAAGCTTGGAGAATGAGCTGAAATCCAACATCACCTTATAGCCGCCAACTAGGGGTGTAAATGAACCGAACACGAATGAACAAAGCTTGTGT
>NW_018235164.1:0-625 GCF_001263595.1 Phalaenopsis equestris
GCCTTTTTGTATGTCGTCGTATAATTTCCCTATTCAAGTAAATCTCCCTCTTGAACCAAATGGATGATTCAAAGAGGAGAGCAATCGAATAGTGAACTAACGTACTACAACAAATAGGCAAACAAATCAAAAAAGAAAAAGAGACGGAAGGTTTATATAGGGATAATTCTCGTGTGATGTATCGAGAGTATACATCCAAAAAAAATCGGATTGAAGTACCTCAGAAAAAGAAAACAACATCCACGAGTAAAATCTCTATATGAACTACCCGTAACCAGAGAACCAAAAAGAACATTTTTTGTTCTGGGGTCAAAAGTCTCCCAGAGGAACGTATTCCTACTGGTTAATTACATCTCGGGGGATACCCAAGAAGACTCTCGATGTAAGGAGTTTCGCTTTATCATTATGAACATGGGGTATAGGTTATCAAAAAGTGATTATTTCGTATGGAATAGTCTCGATGCTTTGAAGCTCATGCTGCACCATCGGGCGGAAAGTGAATCTCTCACGCCAAATGGATAGCGGCTTCTCAACTCACGAAACCTACGAATAACCATAAATCACTTCAACAGGGGTATCCCAATACGTCATAGCACATCCGGACCGTAAGGGCAGAGGACAAATC
>NW_018235164.1:989-2448 GCF_001263595.1 Phalaenopsis equestris
GTCTACTTGGTCATGAAGGTAGTCGACCCAACACGTCCTGAGATCCCGAGTCAGCAATCCGTGAATTGCGTCGTCCACAGGAACTTAGGTAGCCCTAAGGTCAAAGGAAAGAAACTCTATCCTATGACTAAAACCTGGAGCTCCAAGAATTGGGACTTATACCTGCCATAGTGGCAAGGATGCCTCAGGAAGGAAAAGAAAATGGAGGTTCAACTACAAAGCTGAAAACACTCCAAACAAAAGGACTTTCACCCTGTATGGGTCAGGGAGCCTTTTTTACGCACTAGACAACCATCTATAAAGAGGTATGCTAGGTTAGTCAGGTTGGAGAAGAACGGGGGCTCCTCCTCGGGACATGCAAATATGAATGCAGTTATCTAGAGCTGTCCTTAAGTATTGTGGAGGCCTTATTAATATATGCAGGAAAGTAAATATTGCAATTTTTAAATCCTGAATATTTTAATCCTAAATTTTAATTATCTGGAATATTTTATTTAGGATTTTGTAGAAAGTTACAATTTTAGGGTTTTTAATGAGCCTAGATTGTATCGTAAAATCCCAGATAAGCTATAGAAAGAAAGAAAGAAAACACATGCAAGTGCAGACATGCAATATGATGCAAAAAGCAAAACATGCTAAATCAAAATAATAAAAGGCTGGTACCGCTGGGTCGGAAACATATCCCAGGAAGGAAAAAGGAGGCCGGACTCCGCATATACATGCCCGGTCCTAATTCTATACATCAATATAAAATTGCATATGCATGGTAGTGTGTTAGGACGCTTTTCTGTAAGGAGCCATGCCTATTTATATGTACACACACAGGTACCACTATGGGGGAGCAAGTAATGATTTCTGACCTTTTTGCTTATAGGTGCTATTAGCTCCACCACTTTTAAGGCATGACTCATAATACATTGTTTTCATGTGAGCTTTCTCGCTGACACTCGTTTTCATGCAGGATTGAGTATTTTGTTTTCATATGTACTTTTTAGAGTCTAGGAGAGTCCTGTAGCAGAAATAAGATACGGGCACGGGTTCCAAGATGTTTAGCACGGGAACCACGTGAAAGGGACCAGGAGCAGATGCTCGCATCAAAAAGAATACCTAAGGACCCTAAATCCTAGCCTAGCACACCATCTAACAAGAAGTGTGTCAACCTAGTATCTAAGTGCGGAGTAGATCTGCGTATAGTATGAATTTGACAGGGTCGTCATACCGAGCCCATCCTACAGATCCAAAGAATCTAAAGGGTGTCACGAAGAGGAGTGACACAAGTTAGATCCATTAGATCTTTAGCACGGTCATACTCGTGTCAATTCCGATGACTTAACTCGTATTGCTCTTTGGGATTGACCCAACGAGCAATGCTCGTTACGGCATCGCGACCAACACGGGAGTCACTATCCTAACGGGAGTCACTATCCTAACGAGTCTGGCTCACTATCCATGCAAACAT
>NW_018235165.1:0-6536 GCF_001263595.1 Phalaenopsis equestris
CTCCCGATGGAGGGGGATATGCCGAAAATTCGAGGGATGATGTAAGGGGCACGATAAAGTATGATGAAGGAAAGAGGGAATAAGGAGTTGGGTATGTCTGTGACTGAAGAAGGGAGTTCCACCCTAGATACATGAGAGGAAATAAAAGAGGAAGAGAAAATTAGGGCAGAGATGCAAGGGTCAGAAAACTGAAGTTGTCAATCTTCGAAAGGGGGATGCACATGGTGGGTGTATCAGGTGGACTAATACTTTTCAATCAATGGGTTAACCGAGGAAGATAAGCTCATGACAACGGGATTATGCTTCGAGGGAAATGCTTTAGCGTGGTTTCAGTGGATGGATGCAAGGTATCTGATGTACTCATGATAGGAGTTTAAGGATTATTTGTTGGAGTGTTTTCGAGCCATTTGGGAAGGAGATTTACACGAGCATTTCTATACTCTGACTCAAGAGTGGACGATTACAAATAACGAGAGAAGTTCGAGCTCTTGCTAGGGGTATTTCTGCAGTAGGACTGGAAGAGAATTTTTTGAACAGCCTAAAACCCGACATACCAGCAACCATCCATCCCTTGAGACTACATGAATCGACGTAAATGATGGAGTTCGCCGAGATTATGGAGTATAAGAAACAGGTGAAAAAGATAAGCAAAGGCGACAACATCGGATGATTCTACAAGAGTAATTTGACAACCACGACACCGAGGACCTAGACGATGTTATTTCAGAATGAGTTTTTTGAACAGCCTAAAACCCGACATACCAGCAGCCATCCATCCCTTGAGACTGCATGAATCGACGTAAATGATGGAGTTCGCCCATATTATGGAGTATAAGAAACAGGTGAAAAAGATAAGCAAAGGCGACAACATCGGATGATTCTACAAGAGTAACTTGACAACCACGACACCGAGGACCTAGACGATGTTATTTCAGAATGAGGCGCTGAAGGAAAATAATATGGGGACGAGTCACAAGGGTAATTTCGAGTGCCTTGTAAATGTAGAAGTGCATGATAAAAGAACAAAAAAATATGTTTCCGCAGCGACGAGAAATATGCCCCAGGCCACTGTTGCAATGAGCGTGCCTTTCAAATTCTTTAAATTCAGGAGGATGCAAAGAGGAAGGAATCAGAGGAGGACGCGGTGGATGAGGAGCATCTGCATTTGGAGATGGCGGATGTGTCCCTCAATTTGGTGGTGGGGTTTAACCCGAATCACACCATGAATGTAACTAATTGCGGTGTTGGTAGATAGCGGGCTACACATAACTTTATCTCAAATCAGGCCATGGAGAAGTTAGGGCTGGAGCTGGTGACTACAAGAGTTTCAGTGTCATGATGGGAACAGGGAAGGTGGAGAAAAGCTTGGTAGTTAGGGAATTTACAAGGGGTTGGTTCTGACACTTGGTGAAAGATTTCCTTCCCTTAGATTTGGCTAACACAGATGTGATTTTTAGGATGAAATAATTGCGAATGCTTGGGGAGATGAAGGTGGATTGGAAGTCCCTGACGATGGAGTTCCAAGTAGAGGGTAGAAATGTGATGCTGAGAGATGTTTAATTTATGCAAAACTATGGTGGCTCAAAATCATGGTCAAGTTGATTCGAGAAGCAGGGCTGGACTACTTGATGGTGTTGCAAAGCATTGAGAAGATTTGAGATTTAGAGTTGACAGAGTTTCTTGAAGGGGTCTAGTAGCTCCTACAGGATTTTATAGATGTCTTCCAACAACTAAGTTGGTTAACTTCCCCGAGGGAGCACGAGCATGCTGTTGCATTAAAGGAGGATGTTTCTCTTATCAGTGTCAGATCATATAGGTACCTTAGATTTAGTAGGATGAGATAGAGAAGCTGATCCGAGAGATGCTCGAGGCCGGTATTATCAGGCTTAGTTTGAGCCCTTTTTTCAGTCCAGCTCTGTTGGTGAAGAAAAAAATGTAAGTTCGAGATTTTGTGTGGACTACCGAGCTTTGAACAAGGAGACGGTGTTGGACAAGCTTCCTGTTTCGGTGATTGATGAGTTACCGGATGAGCTTTATGGGGCAGTCATTTTCTTAAAAATTGTTCTTAAGTCGGGATACTATTAGATCATGATGATTCTAGCAGATGTGCACAAGATAGCATTCATGACACATAAAGGACATTGTGAGTTCTTAGTGATGTCGTTTGGCGTCACCAACGGGCCGATGATATTTCAGTCTCTCATGAATAGAGTTTTCTAACCTTATCTCTAGAAATTTGACCCGGTTTTCTTTGATGTATTCTGCTCTACAGTCGTACATAAACTAAGCATGCGTTACACCTAAGGACAGTCCGGGAGAAGTTGAGGGACCACCGGTTGTATGTCAATTTGAAGAAATATTCTTTTGCACATTTACAGTTCTTTTGCACAGTTACAGATGGAGACCTAGGACATGTGGTGACTAGAACAGGGTAGTAGTGGATCAGTCCAATATCGAGGTTATGCTAGTTTGGCCCTTTCCAAGGAGTTTGAAAGAGTTAAGAAGATTCATGGGTTTCACCGGCTACTGCCAAAAGTTCGTGAGAGGATATGACACAATAGCATGACTACTGACGGAGCAATTGAAGAAAAATAATTTGAAATAGAGGAAGCAACAATACAGACATTTGAACATCTGAAACGAGCCATGACCAGCGTCTCGGTATTAGCACTTCCAGCTTTCAGTAAACAGTTTGTGGTGGAAACAGTTGCGTTCGGGTACGGGGTGGGAGCAGTGCTTATGCAGGACTAGCGGTTGAGTGCCTACTTCGACAAGGTTCTTATGACCAGAGCAAAGCTAAAGTTAGTATATGAACGAGAATTGATGACGATTGTCTGAGCCATTCAAAAGTGGCGGCCTTATCTGTTGGGACGACATTTTTTTAGTTAGGATAGATAAAAAAAGTTTAAATTGTTTTATGAAGCAGCTGCTAGCGACCGAGGAGCATCAGAGATAATTATCCAAGCTACTGTGGTATGATTTTAAGATTCAATACTGGCTAGGATTGGATAACAATGCAGTCGACACAGTGTCGAGAAAGACGTAGGAACCCCAACTGGCTGCCATATTGACACCCTCGTTCATTGAGATAGGAGAGAGAACGAGATGAGGAGCTGAGGAAGAGAAGGGCCGGGCCACTACATGATCCAACAATTATCCATGATATGCTTTGAGGGGGTAGCAGCAGATCCACCATGGGCGATTCGTGCTACCCAAGACGTCGGAATATATTCCCAGATTATTATAAGAGTTTCTTGAAAATGCGAGGGAAGGACACTCAGGGGTACAAAAGATATTTTGTTGAAAATGCGATGGAAGGACACTCAGGGGTACAAAAGATCTACAGTCGTATAGTGACAGAGCTTATTGGGTGGGGATGCGCAGAGACGTAGATGACATGGTGGCAAAATGCGATGTGTGAGCAGCACAAGTGCTTGACCACAACACCGGGATGATTACAACAACTATTAGCATTGCCGGGAAAAGTTTAGGAAGAAGTGCCGATGAATTTTATTGGGGGTTACTACTGTCGAAAGGGTTCACGGTGACCATGATGATCATGGATTGCTTGAGTAAGTATGCACATTTCATTTCCTTACGACATTCCTATAGTGCGGTCTCAGTTGTGACAGTGTTTATTCAGGAAGTGGTCCGTTTACACTGAGTGTCAGAATTGATTGTATCAGCTAAGGACAAAATGTTCCTCGACCACTTCTGGAAGGAGCTATTCATGTTGGAAGAGACGGTCATTAAAAGAAACACCACTTTATTCCCAGATCGATGGGCAGTCGGTGGTGGCCAACATTGTGGAGACATATATGTATTGTTTCCTATCTGATACACCAAAGCTATGGGCCAAGTGGATTGCGTGGGCCAAATATTAGTATAATGTTTTGCACCACACTGCAACACAAACCACACCGCACCACACCACACCACACAACACCACACCACAACACAAACCACCAAATATTGGTATAATGTTGCAAGACCCATTTCATGATTGTTTTTATTGTATGGGCAGGTTCCAACTCACTTGATACATTATGGGCATAAGGTTACGTCGGCATCTAGCGTCAATTAGTATTTGGAGGAGAGAGACATAATACTATCAGAGCTCAAAGGGCATCGATTGAGAGCTTAACAAATCATGAAGCAAGCGGATGAACATATGAGAGGTGCAATTTGAACTAGGGGGCATTGTCTACTTGAAACTGAGACCCTACAGACAGAAAACATTGGCCAAGAGGAGAAGTGAGAAACTTTCACTGCATTACTTTGGACCTTATAAGGTGATGACACACATTGGGGCAGTGGCCTTCCATTTGAGATTACCACCATCATCCGCATTACACCCGAGAGGAGAAGTGAGAAACTTTCACTGCATTACCTTGGACCTTATAAGGTGATGACACGCATTGGGGCAGTGGCCTTTCATTTGAGATTACCACCATCATCCGCATTACACCCGATCTTCCATGTATCACAGTTGAGACGTGCGATTGGAGATCATACACCATCATCTACACTACCGTCGATTCTAGTGAAGGGCTGGAGGTGATTTTGGAACCACTAGAGATCAAAGGAGTGCGTTGAGGAGTATGGGGAGCAAAGTAGGTATTGGTTAAAGTAGAAAGGATTGCCAAACTATGAAGTAACCGTGGGAGCCTTAAGAGGTGATCCACAAGCAGTTTCCATCCTTCTACCTTGAGGACAGGGTACTTCTTTGAGAGGGGAGTATTGTTACACCCGCAAGTGAATTGGTCCCTCTTAGACCGATCGAGAGCCACCCAACCAACCCGCCACAACAACAAGTAGGTCGGTCTTTTTCGCGAGGAGCAGGGTTGCAAATTGCCGCGACAGAAGGAAGCAGGGAGCAGGTGGGGTTCACGAGGGCCTTGATCACATACTCAAGGAGAAGAAATTAAAGGAGTTTGTAGGAAAAGTTGGAAAGGAAAGTTTGAAATGCTGTGGGAGAATTTTATTAAGGAGAATAACCTAGGGTTTGTTCTTTTTTATACTTGTTTTTGTTGGTTGTTGATTTTTTTCTTCTTGTGGTGTTCTTAGCGACGTATAGGGTTGTGGGAGAGACAATCAACCCCTTGAAAAGTCGATAATCATTCTTGTTTGTTTTTATTGGTTTTTCATAAGAGCAGTCATGATTTGAGTTTTTCCATTTATCTATTGCTGTTTTGCCGTTGTTGCTTGCTGATTTTTTATTCCGGAGCGTATCACCAACTTTACTTAAAAAAGAGATGGCTAAAACGATCAACTCAAAATTTCGCAACTCTCGCAGCTTTATATACATCTGTTATTTCTCTTGCAGCCAAAATCTAATTGACATCTTATTAAAATAGAAGAATAATATGTTCAAACAAAAAATAGCTCACATACATTCTTATTGAAATTTCTTAAACACATCTTTTCATGCATTTATTTTGATGTGATTATGACTTTAAAGTGTAATATAAGTAATTATCTAAGTTTTGATGTGTAGATATATAAATATATGATTGCGTGGTATATTTGTAATTGCATCCTGTTTAGCAGAACAAATAATTGGACGAGAACTTGAAGTTCTTGCTTGAAAATATTTTCAACTACTGTGGCTTAGTTTTTGTTTTTTGTATTTGTTGAGCTCTGATCCAACTCGATGCAGGTTTGTGATTTCGGTCTTTCCCGCTTGAAGCATAATACTTTTTTGTCATCCAAATCTACTGCGGGAACGGTGAGTCAAGTGCCAATTGGAAATTCTTTGATTGCATTGTGTGAAGACTTCCAGTACTAGTAAGCTAGGCGACACTAGTTAAATTTTGATTAGCAGCTCTGTGATAGAAGTTTTTTCTTTTCCTGTCAGCCGGAGTGGATGGCACCAGAGGTCCTACGTAATGAACCATCCAATGAAAAGTAAGTTCGGCTTCCTAAATTCAGTTTAATATTAATTATCAAATTTTTTCTTGAATGAGAAGCATCATTAGATCTATTTTTTTCGTAAATCTATCAGTTTTAATAAATATAATAGTTTTTAAACCTATCCAGATTTGTGAAGCAGGTTCTTGTTGATAATTTGGAGGAAAGATTGGATTTTCTGTTATTATTTATTTTTGGTTAGAAAATATTGTTTATGTTAAACCTAGAGGTATTGTTTCTTTCTTTTTTTATTTTTGGGAAAATAAAGCAACTAATAAAAATATTGTTTATGTTAGTCGGAGCATGTGGCATTTTCATTTAACATAAAATATAAAATCTGAATTGGCACTGCAATAATTTTCACGGGTGCCAGCTTCAATTAGAGAAAGGCTGAAATAGTGATGAACCTTATTAAGGAAGGGAAAGCAATGGTCATTGGCAATGCAAGATTAGTTTGTCATTATCATTGCCCTTAGCTTTATCCCAACTATTTGGGGTTTGAATTATGAATCATCATTTTTCATTTGTTTTTGTTGAGTGATGTTTATGATGCCAAATATATTTGTTAAAAATTATTTTGAACAATTATCCATGCCGACCCCACGTAGTGGGATTAAGGCTTTGTT
>NW_018235166.1:0-681 GCF_001263595.1 Phalaenopsis equestris
CTCTCTCTGCATCTCTCTATTCCTTTCTCTCTCTCCCTTCCTCACTCTTATCATTCATCTCTCTCATACTAACAACCTCACTCTCTCCAACTTCCTTTCTTTCTTTTTCTCCTCCCTCTCTTTCCACTGTCTCCTTTATCTCTCACCCTCTCCCTCTTTAACTCTTTCTTCTCATTTCTACCTCTCACATGATAGAGGTTGGAAGGGATGTAGAGATAGTCTAATAGAGTGAGAGAGAAATAAAAGATAGTGAGAGAATTGAGAGTCAAAGAAGTTGGAGTGGGAGAATGGCAGAAAGGGAGGAAGGGAGAGTCATAGAGAATGGAGGGATTGAGAAAAGGGAGAGTAAGAAAGAGAGAAAGAGAGACAATGAGAGAGGTGGGGAGAAGAGGAGATGGGGCAGGGAATGAGAGAAACTGTGAGAGAATTACAAAGGTGGAGAAAGAAGTCAGATGGTGTGAGAGAGCAAGTGAGTCTGAGCGATTGAGAAAGAGTGAGAGACCAAGAGAGTGGGAAGCAGAGAAAAGAGTGTATGTCTGAGAGAGAACATAGAGAGGGAAAGAGAGTTAAGGAGATAAAAAACAAAAGTGGATAGACAACAAAACTCTTATTCCTCATTTCTACCTCTCTCATTCTCCTCCCTCACTTTCCACTGTCCCTCCCTCCCTCTCTCTCTCTCTC
>NW_018235166.1:4238-5596 GCF_001263595.1 Phalaenopsis equestris
TTAGAGAATGAGACATGTGGGAGATAAATGGAGAGAGAGTTAACTAAAGAATAATCAAGGTAGAGAGAGGCAGACAACAAGAGAAGAGAGAGAGTACAAGATTTAGAGAGTAATACATGAGGGAGAGTGAGATAAAGAAGAAGAAAGAGTAATAAAGCAAATACAAGAAGTAAGAGTAAGAGAGGGGGCGAGAGAGAGGAGGGAGAGTAATACATGAGAGAGAGATAAAGCTTGAGAGATAGAGAGGGGGCGAGAGAGAGGAGGGATAAAGAAGAAAGAGTAAGAAAGCAAGACCAAGGATGAGAAAAAGATAGTGAGAGAGATGAAGAGATTGAGAGAGAGATAGTAGTGAACGATACAACAAGTAAGAGAGAACATAAGTGATTCAAAAAATATGATAAAACATAAGATATAGATAATACAAGAGTGAGGGAAAGGTGGGAGGGACGGAGAGAGGGAGGGATGGAGGGTGAGATAAAGCTAGAGAGAGTGGGAGAGATAGATATAGATATAATGAGTTAGAGGTAGAACAAAGAGACGGTGGGAGAGGGAATGTGGGAGGGATAGACAGAGCATTTGTGGAAAAGGATGAGAGAAAGAGGTAAGGAGAGTGTGTTAGAGAGACAAGTAGAAAGAGAGAAGAGGGGGACTGTGAGAGAGGAGGGAGAGAGCAAGAGTTAGAAAGTGATACAAGAGGGAGAGTGTCAAAGAATGAGAGTTAGTGAGAGAGGAAAGAGGTTGAGAGAAAAAGATAGAGCTTGAGAGATAGAGAGGGCGAGAGAGAGTATAAATAAAGAAGAAGGAGAAAGAAAGAGAATGCAAGGAAGAGAGAAAGATAGTGAGAGAGAGGAAGTGATTAAGGGAGCAAGAGATAGAGAACAGGAGAGTGAGAGAGAGAGATGAGAATTATATAGCAAGCAAGAGAGAGAACATAAGAGATACAAACAAATATGAGAGAACATAAAAGATAGATAATACAAGAGAGAGGGAGAGGGAGGGATGGAGAGTGAGAGAAATTAGGAGAGAGTGTGAGAGATAGATATAGATAGAGGGAGTGAGGGGAAGAGAGGAAAAGAGAGAGAGAGAGAGGAACAAAGTGAGGGTGGGAGAGGGAATGAGGAAGGGAGAGAGAGCCAGGAGAGAGTGAGGGGAGATGAGCAAGAGATAATGAGAGAAAGGAAGATAAAAGAAGTGGAGAGCTAGAGGGAGAGCAAGAGTGTGAGTGTGGGGGAGCAAGAGAAGAAAAAACTGAGAGATGGAGAGGATGATAGTTGAAAGGGTGAGAGAGAGAGAAAAGAGAGTGGGTGAGAGATGAAGAGAGAGTGTGTGTGAGATAGTAATGTGAAGCGGGAGAGAGG
>NW_018235166.1:6287-6791 GCF_001263595.1 Phalaenopsis equestris
TGAGAGAGTAAGAGAGTTACAGAGGGTGGGGAGAGTGGGAAGTGAGCGAGAGAGAGAGAGTGGGAGGATCAGAAGAGGGAGAGGGAGGACAGAGGAAAGGGAAATGGAGAGGGAGAGGGAGAGGGATAGAGAGAGGAAGAGAGACATAATGAGACAAGAGAGGGAGAGGGAGAGAGAGCGGCAGTAAGAGAAAGGGGGAAGGAGAGAGTGGAAGGAAGAGAAAGAGAAGTAGAGAGAGGGGGTGTGAGAGTGATAGAAAGCAAGAAAGAGTGAAATGGGGAGAGATAGAATAAAAGAAAGAGTTAAAGAGAGAGAGGGTGGGTGAGGGAATGATGGAGGGAGAGAGGCAATAAGAGGTGTAAAACTAGAGAGAGTGAGAAAGAATAAGTGAAAGAGAGAAAATGGGAGGAGATAGATATATAGAGAATAAGAGAGACAAAGAGAATAAGATTTATCTCTCTCTTTCCCGGTCTCCCATTCTCTCTTTCTCTCACTTCTCCTCCC
>NW_018235167.1:0-264 GCF_001263595.1 Phalaenopsis equestris
AGTATTCTCTGATTTTTCTAAAGTTAGAGGAGCCTTCTAAACAGAGGCCCATATTTTTCAAGTTATTTCACATTTTTTTTTTAAATAATCATGGAAATTAGCATATTGGTTATAAAATCCTAAAAAAATTTTGGAAGCTCCACCATGACTAGAGAAACCTTTGGAAATAATTTCATGGGTCATAACATTTAAAATGTCCTTAAATTTTACAAACACTAAATCACTAAGATAATTAATTTTAAAAAATTTAAACATCTAAATGAC
>NW_018235168.1:0-1618 GCF_001263595.1 Phalaenopsis equestris
CTTTGTATGTGGACTCTTCACCCACTACGTTTTCACGCATTCTGCATCGACCCTCTGGGTTTGGCGGCCCTTCCTTTGGAACAAAGGCTTGTCGTCTTGTGGACTCTTCACCCACTACCTTTACGCTATATGCGTTGACCCCCAGGGTCCAGTAGCCCTTCGTCTGAAAGTTGAGCTACCCTTCTTGTTAATTGTTGCAAATAGATCTTATCCAACTCCCTATCAATGGACAATACTTGAAGAGATATTTTGTCTATCCTCTTTTTCATGTACTCATTGTACTTTATGAGGAAATTTGCTTTTCAAAGCACATGCACTTTGTAATCCAGTTCTCGGATTAAGAAAAAAAAAGTGCATTTTCACAATCTCTTCATTATGTGAACTAATTATGATGATTACCTTGCATATGTCAAGGATCACTTAAAGTTCACAACAGTTTCAGGTAAAAGAAACCTCGTATTTCTCTTACTTTGATTGTCAGCTCGCATTTCGGGCAAAGTGGAAGTCCTACAGGCGTCTTATACCTGGTGCGGCCACCAATCTTAATAAGAGAAGCCTTGCTTTTCTCTTACTTTGTCTTTCGTCGGTTCGTTCTACGCAGGGTCCGAAGACTACTATTCCCGCTCGGAGTATGGTTGATATACATGTTCCGCTCATCCTTATGAATGTGAAGTACATGTTCATCCTGCTTGCTTTGAACGAATGCGGTTGAGATTCTTCAGTGGAAGTGGTTTAGCTTATAAGCTAGACATTTTTTTGGGTAGACTATCATCATAGTCTAACCCCCATCTCTACATCCCCACAGTGTGAGCAATTCATATAGCTTTGTCATGAAGAGGCATGTCGTATTGGCTACAACACTCAGCTTACCTAGCTGATCCGTACCTAAACGGATTACTTTCATATCCACATTAAAAAAACCCCAGTTGGGTCACCTCTTCAGGTGTGTTGACAGAAGCCCCTTCTATAGGTTGGGCTACTTCAGTCTTCCTTACATAAGAGCTACTCTATAAGCATTTGAGGAATCCCCATTGGGGGACGCTTTTCTGGGATGAGCCATTGTATTCATCCAATTACTGGGTCCAGTTACTTTGTGCTACCCTTCTAACAGGAATTACCCTGTCAATTTTGAGGAGTCCCCAGTGAGAGTCTCTCTTAATAGACTCCTGGCCAGGATATCCCATGTGGGTTGGACCACTCAGTTCACCTAATTTGACTGATTCACTGCTTTGGCAGTAGGCATGTCGTATGTTGTATCAGTCAGAGCGCTCTCTCATAGCTGATCCATGCCTAATCGGGATCCTCAATGCCCGATCGGATTGTCATGTTTTCCTCGATAAAGACTACTTTGCTTGTTTTGGAGGAAATTACCAACGGGGACTACGCTTAACCGTGGCTTATTAAAAGCACGCCGGGGTTAGACATTTACACATCCGACCCTCGATACCTCTGCGGTATTTTGACCGATTTGGTTGACTTTGCTCACCATCTCGATGTGCATGTTGCACTAATTTGAGCACTATGTAGCCTTGATTAGTCCGTGCATAAGGCGGGTATCTTTATTACCGCAGAAAGGAATCCCCAACAACTGTCATAATCAATTCCTAGAGAGGGACCA
>NW_018235168.1:5361-5688 GCF_001263595.1 Phalaenopsis equestris
ACCTCTTTATCTCGCCGGCGACGTCCCGCCGGCCTCCAACACCGGCGTCGAGATCCCACCGGTCTGAGCTCTCCCTCGCCGCCCTCCTCTCTCGTTCCGAGCTTCCTCTCGTAGGATTTCGCGAAGAGGCAGTCGGATCTTCCTCTACCCTGGCACTTCCTCCGCCGGCAAAATCTATGACGGCGAAATTCCTGCCGTAGCCTCCTTTGTGCGCAGGACCGATGATTGAGCACCTCTCCGCTCCCTCGCATTTTTTTTTGCGTGCCGCCGTCGAGTTAGCTTCTCCACCTCTTCGTCCCTCACTTCCCGGTGGTCAAAATATTTTGC
>NW_018235169.1:0-820 GCF_001263595.1 Phalaenopsis equestris
TCTACTTCAGTTCTCATCTAGAATAACAAACAACAACATGGCGAAGGGAGCATGAGAATATTTTTAGGAGAGATTTACATACCTACAACTCCATTCTTATGTATTTACATATCTTACATTTAAACTTCAATTTTTTTGCCTTATGCATGAAAATGTGCACTTCACTTTTTAAAAGTGAAAATGGTGGTATTTTTATGTGATATTAAAGATTTGGGTGGGTATGCATGTAAACACATAAAAATTGAGTGGTCTTGTGTGTAAATGCCTAATTTCTATATCAATAGCAGAAAGTTCCTGAAGTGCTAAACAATAGAGAAAATAGGTATTCACAATAAAAGTTAGGAAATTCTTAGGATTTGAGTAAATATTATAAGTCAGCAATTCATTAATGTTTGTAATAATCACTTTGAGATCTCACAAATTTGAAGAATTTTAGGAGGCAGATTCTCATTCAGCAAAGCAGCGGTTGCCCATAAGGAGGACCATCCAAGCTGCAAACAGCCAAACACACATTTCCAGCCCATAAGGAGGACCATCCACTAACAGATTCTCATTCAGCAAAGCAGCGGTTGCCCATAAGGAGGACCATCCAAGCTGCAAACACACATTTCCAGCCCAACAAATTTACAAACGCAAACTTTTGTGTTGTGATGATAAAAATAGGATTCATTGTCATCTTTGAGGGACCATTTAGGATCAATATTATATAGTCGAGGGACCAAATTGGAGAAATGATACTCTAAGACTATATTAACCTCATGCAAAAAGTCTGATCATGAAAGTTCCAACTTCAACCTGCAAATTTGCATCCTCCCACAGA
>NW_018235170.1:0-2473 GCF_001263595.1 Phalaenopsis equestris
GAAATTCCTTTAAGTGATATATATGTGTACACACAATCAATTAAAAAAAAAGATCTTTCAAGTGCATGACAAATCAAAATTGCTTTTGATAAATGAAATCTTTCCTAAATATTTTCATATCACGGGTTAGTCATATGAACTAGGTTAGAGATTGCTCTTTTATGTGACTGTTAGGCCGGTGACCTTTTACTTAGTGTTGGATCACACATGCATAGTGCTGACTATTTTGTTAGGGCCTCAGGGTCTTGATTTTGACCCAAGGTTCTGATTCTGAGTCCACCCCGTCCTGAGTGCTTATGGTTTTCTTTGGTGTCTCGTGCATTTTCTATGGTTTTTTTTAAGCTTTCGTGGGTTACTCCCAGTTTTTCTTCAAGTTTTCCGTGAGATGTTTTGTCGATAGTCTTTTACACGCCTACACATGCATGCTTACCTTGCTAATCAAATCCTCTTCTATACTTGTTTATTTCTACCCGCAACACTAATTCCATTTGCAGGAGTAGCTGTTTCGTCTGATGCATAAATTTATTTTATATTTACAACATTTTATTTTCTTTCCTGTACATTCCACTGCTTTCCTTTATTGTACATTTTATTACATTGTACTGTTGCTTCCTTTCTGCAATTTTTACTGCTTTCCTTTACTGCACCTCCCACTGTTTCTTTTATGTATTATACCCTTAGAATAAGAGGCCAGTAGTATGGTTTTATAGGAGGTACTCAGCAGCAGATCACCGACTCAACAATTGCATGTATATTTAAACATAAACTAAACCTGAAGTTGCTACGATGTGGAGCTAATACCATGGGCAGCACGATGAAGACATACAGAAGAACAATTTCGAGAGAGTCTACAACAACAAAACCTTTCCTTAGAATTAAACAACAAACTATAGAACTTCGAGGTAGTCTGCCCAGTGCGACATAAATCTTCACTTTATCTTTTAGGCATTTGCACAGCCAGATTGTGCTATTTAAGCCCTAACTCGCTTTAGGTTCCGGGGTTGTTGTTCGATACGACGTAAACTCTCATATCTTCCAGGTTAATTGTATGACCGTGTCACACAAATGTAAGTACTAAATAATAAAATTGACATGATGAAACATCATATAACATTTTCTCGAAATTAAAGCCAAACAATAGGATAATTTGGGAAGTCACTGAGGTTCTCATGATTCGTGACATCTCTTACCTTTTTTTTTCCTTTGACTCTAGAAATAATTGTTCTCATTTGGTCCCTTTCCTCACTTGACTTTTCTATATCCAACTTTGAAAACTCAAAACTTTGAATTCATGAGATTGATATCTCTGATCATCATCGAAAGTTCTCTTAAGTGACTTAAGTCATTTGAGAGGTAATTAACTATAGGGGCTTGCCTCTACAGGGAGCTTTAAAAACTCAGGTAATATGAACCCTATCTAATTCTTAATATTAGATAGGGGAACTTGTCGGCCAATATAAAAGTTCGCAGATTAAAACGTATGTCATAAATTCTTTAGTTTATTTAATCGAGCCTCACTAGTAACTAATATGTATATTCCTCAGGATAGATGTATCACTTACGGTATTGTGCTTGTTTATTTAAACTATCGTTTATATGAGATCGGTTCGGTCTCGTATTTTCAAAATTAAACAATTACATTTCAAAACTATATATATATTATATTAAATCAAATGTCTCATTCCCAATTTGACGGCGGATAGCCTCCTGATAGTTGATTATAGTATTGATATCTCCAGTCATATGATCAGAGGCTCCTATATCTATGATTCAAGTTCTAAATTTCTCATGACTGTCAAGATAGAAGAATGATATATTATCCTGGTGTGTCACGAGGTTGTTATGCTACTCTGAGTTACCTCCAAGAATTTTTTTTCATAACTTCAAGCTGCTCCTTGGCGAATGGTCCAACCGACCATTTGGATGTGGTAGCAGCTTTAGCTTTTTTCTCTTGATCTTTCCTTTCTTGTCCAGATTTCCAGTCTACAGACTTTCCATGAAATTTTCAATATTTATCCTTGATATGCCCAATCTTCTTGTAATAGTCACATGTGGGACGATTATTCTTATATGTGGGACTATTATTCTTATACTTTGAGTAATGTGAGGAGTTATGTGTGTACAGGGCTGAGCTTTCAATACTTGGTCAACCCCATTTCAAGTTGACATCAGATTTCTTCTACTCTCTTCTTTCCTGACTTCAACAAAGGCTTCACAGGTTTATGGAAGGGAATTTGTGTTCATGATCCTTACTCTCACCTCATGTATTTCCTAAGTTAGTCCCAATAGGAATTTAATGGTTCTCTTCTTTTCGATAAGGGATTTAAATATCACAGCATCATGTGGATATTTCCAGTCGTGTCTGAAACATATTCAATTGTATCCAATACTTTGTCAAGGTGGTGAAGTATTGAGGGAGGAGGGAGGAGGGAGGAGGGAGAAGGAAGAAGAAGATGAAGGGACGCAAATGGTC
>NW_018235171.1:0-7915 GCF_001263595.1 Phalaenopsis equestris
AAAAAAAAAAGAAAAAAGAGGTGATCTAAGAACTTTCTTGCATCATATTTGAGATATTGCGCTATCGTTTGCTAAGGTTTTCTTGCTAAGGGTGATGATTTTATTTCCAGTTTTAATTGCAAAATATTAAGCCCCTGTTTGCTCTTATATTTGTCTCCATGGGTTTGGAAAGCATTAAAAGCATATGTAATGGGTTTGATCTTTATCCCCCATCACCTTTTATTAGTTTTTCCCTCCCTTGCCTGTATCTAGTGTCAATTCCATTTGTGTATACTGCTAGAATTTTAATGTTTTAACTGCCGTGCTTTATTTGTTGATTGTTTACATCGCTAGATGTCTTTTCCCTGGCTTGTTTTGATGCTCATGTATCTATCAGTTTAATTTTGATTTTTTACTTGCATACATGACCTACTTGTGCATGAAAAGATGTATTTCACCTTTAAGATGTGGTATAAATGTAAAAAGTCTCGGTGTTACATATGTAAATATATAGGAATTCAGTGGTATGTATGTAAATGCCCCTAATTTTTTCTGAACCCAAGTAAACGCGCAAATCCACTTGTATGTGAAGTTAAGCTATGATGTTGTGATTGTAATTGTAAGAGCTTGAATCGCTCCGAAGCTGTTTGGTGATCGTAACACTTTTAAGGGTCCATTTGAGGGGAAATATTTGCGTAAGTAAGACGTACGCAGCACTGCCTATGTCGGAAATTATTCAGAGGGTACAAATTGGTTATATCTGCGTTATACCCTTCTGTAACTTCCCTGTAACTTACCTGTAACTACCGGAATTACAGAAGCGCGGAACTTATTTGTAGGTAAAATTATGGGGTACGCTTATAATTATTAATCTGCCATGGTCTTACAATTAGGTTTTTTTAAAAGCTTCAGTCACACTTAACCTATGTTAAATTAGACATTTTATGAAATTTATCTCCCAAATTCCAACCATCCATGACTTTTACTACATTTATAACCTCTAAGTACGAGGCCGCATAAAACCATGCAAAAATAAATTAGACTTTGTAGGCAATGGCGTTACTCTCGCTAACTGTACATAATGGCCCAACCTCTGGAGTTAATTCTAACCTAAAAATGAACCAAGGAAATAGCGCGTAGTCTTCGTACCTCATCAATTAATTTCATGTTAGTAAATGCTTATAGCTGCATAACGCCGCAGTTAATATCTATCAATCCTTTATTCTTTTCGGGCAATTTTAAAAACATTTTTATTCAATGTTTATATATATATATATATTTATTTATTTGTATATTTTATTTTTTTAAAATCAATCAGTTTATTATTAAAAACACTCAAAATATTTAAAAGTTATTTAAACTATTTTTAAAAATGTATATATATATATAAATGGGGTATTTATATATATATATAAGTAAATACATCAAAATTTATAAATTCTATTAAAGAAAATAAAAATGGGGTATTTACATGGATACCTCCCAATTATTTGTCTAAATCTTCCAAAAAAGTATATTGCTTATGCTATCAAAACATTGACTACATTTTTATTAGGCTATATTTTTAAAAAAAAAATCAGATATTTTTATCATGGAAAAATGGTTATTTTGGGATCGAACTTTCTAAGATGGGCAAGGCTTGATAAAATTTATGTATGATTTTCTCAAAGGAAAATAGTGGACTATAGCTTTCCAAAAAATTAGTTTTTTAATAATAATTATTTTTTAGCTACTTTATTATAGATAATTATTGCCGCGGAACTACACAAAGTCATAAATAATCGGCACCACTTTGCAACCAATGCGTGTTTGAAGTGGTGGACCAAAACAAAACATGTTGGCGAGAAAGATTTACAAACATAACACTCAAATCCTATGTATTCACATATCTAATACCTAAAGTTCATTATTATTGAATCCCGATTTATGTGTGAATCACACACAATGAGTTGTGCAAGACAGGAGAGAGAGAGATGAACAATAGTGAATAGTAACCAACAGCGAGTGTATTGACATTTCCCGACATTTTTTGGCTAATGTTGTGTAACTCCTCATTCATAGAATGATTGCCTATTTATAAAGAAAGTGAGTATGGTATGTTGAATTAAATTGTGCCCCTGCTTTAAGCCATATTTTCAAACTCACATTATTGGTGTCTACACGAACCTCTCTTTGAGGCTATTTTGCAAAAAAGAAGGCATTATATAGGCTAATGAAGCAGTTCATGGAATTAGAGAAATTTGATATCCATTTCTTGTTGAGACCCGATATCATAACATAAGTGCTCGTTGACTTTGTGATGGAATGCACAGTTTCTACCCCCTATCGAACTGGTCATTCACCCTTCAAAGATTTCTTAATGGACATTATATGTTGATGAAGCTTTTGGGAATTGTAGAGCTGACGCCATTGTTCTGATGATCTCATCCTACTTAGTTTTTTTAAAGAAAATCACATCGTTGAATATAAAGCTCTCGTCGCTAGATTAATACTCGTTAATGATTGCAAGGTTTATGATATGATCATCTATAGTAATATCTCAGGTGGAAGGAGATTTTGATGTTCACAATTCTCATCTGTAATAGTATCTTGTCCTGGTAAAGTTACTCATTAATAACTTTCAAATGCACCTAATAATTCATGTACGATGAGAGTAGAATTTTTGGGCTACATGCTAGCTAGTCACTTCAACGACAGGTGATTCCTACAAAAAGAGATGTATTGAAAATAGACATATTTTTGGTATCCTTAGCCCTTAGGAAATGATTTGTGTTTTTATCATATCGTCTCCTCCCTTTGAAACGAGGCATTTCCTGACGACGCAAATGAAGCTCTTCGAGATAGAAGGCAGGTAACCAATTTCACTAACATCAATGTAGAACTTTAGAAAAGAGCATTCACTAGGGCATACCTCAAGTGCCTTTCTCCAACTAATGTTGACTATGTGTTGTGAGAAGTTCACTCCAGAATATGTTGTGAACACTTAGGAAAGAGATCCCTTGCTCTTAAGATAATGAGGTGAATATATTACTGGCCTATTATGAAACATGGTGCATTCAAATTTCTTTAATAACTTTGAAAATTGACAATTTCATTTCAGCCTCACTCACACATTGCTAGTTGAACTTACATCTCTTCAAAGCCATGCATGTTTGCTCATTGATGGATAAATCTCATGGGACATTTTCGTGACCGATCCACCTCAAAATAACATGTTTTTAGAGTAGGTTTTATAAAATCTATTATATACATTTTTGATGATATTGCATTTTAAATGAATGTATTTTGCATGTTTTTGATTTCAGATACATGGAATGGACATTTAGAGAAAATGAGGAAAAAATGAAGCAAAAACGATAATTTTTGTGTGGTGGTATAACATCACCCCTTGGCGCCATAACGCCACCGACAGGTCTGAAGGGCGCTATAGTGCCAATAACCACCTTTCTAAAAGATGCATCGAATTTGATCTAATTTTGGAGGGGTGTTTGAGGCAACCCTTGGTTATTTTCTGTTTTCTATTTAATGAGAAGAATTTAGCCGAATTTAGAGGCCTTTTGGAGCCTCAAAACTTCAATTGGGCGGCAATAGTGATTTAGGTTCTTCATATTTTGTGTTCATGTGTGAGTGTGAGTGTGTTTTAGTGTGAAGAAGTTTGTATATTGCTTAGAGGAAACTCAAAAAATTTGCTTGGTGAGAAAACATAAGGTACTTTGTATTTGTATTTGAGTTTTTGTTATAAGACTTGAATTTCAATGCATATATTTTGTTTTTGTTTAATCTTCATGATTTATGAGTAGTTCCATTTCTTTCTTCTTGCATATGAAACTTAATCTTGTGGGATGAGAATGATTTAAAGATTTCTTTTTACTTTTAAAAAATTGTGATATTTATTTTCACCGAATCTTCATTTACTTTGCAAACTAGCCACTTGTGAGGTTAAAATCCGTTGAGAAACATAATGACCTGAGAGGGCTATGATTTCACCCAACTAGTGGATACCACACTTCATTTTAGGCAAAGCCATGACGATCACCTAAGGGGGAGCACAAATAAATAGGGAGATAAGTTTTGATGAGCGTTGAATTGGTTAGATCTAGAGTGACAGACTAGATTTTTGTCAGTTTGGCTTAAGGTTTATTACCTTCATGCTGGGATTCGGTCATTACGATGGCATATGCTAGGGGTATCTAGATATGAGAGGCTAGATAACATTAATATGGAGTCGAGATGTTAAGGAATCGACCTTAAGTTAGCTAATGTTCTTTGCAAGCACCGAGAGGGCATGCTTTTATTTGTCACAATACCTCAATTTTATCTTAATTCATTTGAATCCTACATAGGTTAAAATCTCTTTTCAAGAAGAAATGTTATTTTCCATAATATTCAAACTTGTTGTTATATTTTGTTAAGTAATTACATTTAGTTATTACTTTCTTTTTACGCTCTTTTAGTAGTGATTTTTGGTCAGCATATAATTTTAATTCTTTTATCTTTTTAAATTAAAATTTAATTGGAATTGCTGTGAGTTAATTTTAAGAGTTACCGTATTCCTCGTGGGATCGATACTGGAGTTTTTAAATAAAAGTCTATATTACTTGAAACGATACATATACTTGCTTAGTACCTACAGTGTGAAAATCTATTATATAATTTATAAATCATTACAAGTGTTGAAACTAGCCGCTAGATATAAATTGAGATATATTTTTTGACATAATTAAGGAGATTAAATATACGTGTAAGTGCTGGTTGGGTCAGTGACCACAGGGCTACGAAAGTTTGTGATTTTGATCATTAGTTACACTTAGAAAAGAGATCCATTGCTCTTAAGATAATGATGTGAATATACTACTGGTCTATTATGAAACATGGTGCATTCAAATTTCATTAATAAATTTGAAAGTTGTCAGTTTCATTTCAGCCTCACTCACACATTGCTAGTTGAACTTACATCTCTTCAAAGCCCATGCCCATTTGCTCATTGATGGATAAATATCATGGGACATTTTCGTGACCATAGGGCTACAAAAGTTTGTAATTATGGTCATTGATTACTTCACCAAGTGGGTAGAGGCAGAGCCCCAGTCAAAAAATACAGAAGATAATACTAAGCAATTCATTTAAAAGAATATCATTTGTTGTTTTAGCATTTTCCTTCAAATCATTACTAAATAAGACTTAATTTACTAGAAAAGCCTTTACATTATTCGAATCATTATTCGAATCATTACTAAATAAGACTTAATTTACCGAAAAAAGTTTTTACATCTTTATGTAAGGATCTCCACATATACTTATTGCACACAACTATAGCTCATCCTTAAATGAATGGGCAAATTGAAGTCACCAACTATGTCATCCTTAAAGGTTTAAAATTTCTCCTCCAAAAAGCTTGGGGAAATGGGTTGAGGAGCTCCTTAATGTTCTCGGGCTTATTGCACCACTTCACATATTCCATATGGGAAAACAATGTACAAACTATGCTTCAACATAGAAGTAGCTATCCCCACAGATATAAAAATTTCAAGCCTCTAGGTTCAAAATTTCAATCTTCATGTGAATGACGAGAAAATCTGATAGAATATGGACCTTCTCCTAAAAACTCATGAAGTTGCCCTTCTCAAAGCTGCTTCATGCAATCAAAGGGTAACCCACAACTTCGATTGAAGAGTAAAACCTTGATATATCTCTATTGGAAACTTGGTCTTGTGAATTCTTAGAGCCACCAGAAAAGGACCTCGGCACACCAAACTTTCACCTCTCTAGGAGGGGATATACATGGTCACCGCCATGATCAAGTTCAAAATTTTCAAGTTGAAGGATTCATATGGAAAGACACTTCTGCAAACTTGGAATGCATATAATCTTTGTAGATACTATCAGTAGTCAACACATTCATGATGCTCTAGTTGTTATTTTTGTCCATGTCTAGTCGTCACTTTGTACCCCTGTATTTGCTTTTATTTCCATTTGAAGTTTTGTGTACTTGGTATTGTATGAACAATGAAGTTGTGTTTTATTTTTTACGCACACACCATTTGAATACAATTATGATTGTATTATTGAATTTTGGGATGCATTATAGACACATGTGAACAACATCTTTATTGGGGGAAATGAAACAAAAAGCAACAATAAAGAGTTATCCTCTGTAAGAGTTGATGTCGCATCGTTAGTATTTTGGTATTTTAGCTGATATTTAGTGGGAGGGATTCATCAAACATTAGCATTTCATAACATGGAAAATCTTCTCCAAGAAGCACAATAACTACACAAAATGGACTTTGGGGGATGTGTTACACCAACACAAAAGAGGCATAACTAGCTAAAAGAACTCTGGGGCTACATTGTACCCGGGTAAAAAAAGGCGCAACAACTGGTCAAAGGACTCAAAGGATTGTGTCACACCTATGCAAAAGGAAGCACTAAAACTAACTAAAAGAACTCTCAGGTTGTGCAACTCCAACACAGAAGGAGGCACAACCATAAGCTAAGAGACTTCAGGTTACACTCCAGTCTTAGGGAGGGAGTGTGCCTTCTCAACTCCCATTTAAGGCTTATTTATAAGCCCAAAACTAGGCAAAACTGCCTAAAAACTTTTATAAGTCATGAAAATCTAAAATCTAATATTTAGGGGAGCATGACAATTAGTGAATTTCACATAATCGATGGATGTCACGCACAATCCACAGGTCTACCCCTCAATTTTGAGAGATCCCACTCGTACCCCTAGATCAACACAATCCTATGGTCTCATACCCATCTAATCAAGATTTATGAAGCGATTTGCGTGATCGAATCACTGACCCAGCTGCGACCCAACGTCGCCCTGGCTTGGTTCCACACCCTCAATATAGCTCGTGCATCCAACCTAGCCCGACCCACCATCAACCAGCTCAACCACAAACGACCCATGATACAGGCCCAACCTAGTCTAGTTGGACCCTTGCCGCAACCCCCCGACCCACCAACCTTGTCATTGAACCGCACCACAACAACGAACCCGCCTACCCACCGATTAGCGATCCCAACCCCAACATTGTCGATGTCCGTCGTTTCTCTATCTGTCATCCAAGATTGCCATCCAAATATACGTGTGAATGTACACACCACATAAAAATCATAATTTTCTGATATTTTCGGACAACAACATCAACCTTGCCCAAAATAGGGGGCAGTTGTAGTGTCATTTACTAATTTTATCATTCGAAATAAATCTTGAGGCATTTTTTGGCCCAATAATATTGTGATTCAATTTAAAAATAATTCGGAACTCTAATTTCAACAAGCTTACAGTTAACATGATCGACTCGACGAGACAAACTTTGATACCAAAATTAACCTAATCTACCAGATCAAACATTTAAATCATTTTTGGAATTTTTAATTGGTTATTTGTGGGGTTAAATAAACCCCAAATTTGACGTGCTTATAGTTAAATCTAGCATCTCGATGAAAGAAATTTGACGAGCTCAAGTTCACTTAATTCTGATGTCATTAAGGCCATCAAAATTGAAAATCTCTTAAGATCAAAGGGAATCAACATCGGTCATTTGATTGGGTGGTTATTCACCAAAGCACGAAAAAGCCCCTCTTCAAGGACTTATAAATAGACCTCATCTCCTCACCTGGAGGGGAGGAGGAAGGAGAAGGAGGAGTAAGCTTCTAGGGTTAAATTGTTCTGCAGAATAACGATGTATATTACCGAGTAATGAAGTATCCCATGAAATTATGACGCACATTGCAGAGCAACAAATTATTGTTTTGAGTGATAAAGTCTTTTGAATACAAAGTAATGTATTGTTTTAAGTATTATGCGATGACATACCCTGACATAATGTGTCAAAAACCGACGATAACTTACATCATCAACCGCTTTTGATCGTTGTAAAGAGAATCTTTATGTATATGAACATTTTACTTGGAGAAACCT